>NW_019524950.1:383907-476168 GCF_002814215.2 Seriola lalandi dorsalis | reverse complement strand
GAGGACACAATGACATGACAGTTTTCTTTCTTTAACACAGGCAGAAAAGCGAGACAAATCACTCCAGTGACGTATCCGCGTGTATCAACATGTCTCATGAGGACAGTTAAGAGGCTGCAGGATGTTTGAAGAAATCAACAGTATCACGAACTGCAACGCAGTGAATGTGCTTGCATCTGTTCAGTGATATAACACCAAACACTGCTGTTCTCCAGCTTACGATCAAAATCCCCACAGGAGGTTTTAAAGATAATATGATTTCTAGGTAGAAGAAAACACATTCCTGAATTATACACTATATATGCATTATTATTTATATTATTTAACCAGGTATGGGTTTAATATCTTTTTTTCCTGAGGCTAAAGATAAATATTACAGATAAACAGTAGAATAAAAACATGTGAAAGGTAGAAAAGTGGACAGCAACAAAATAGATGCAAGCAGACCAGCATGTTCAGTGAGTTCAGTAGTTGTAAGTCATCAGTTTGTGCATATTTGTCACATGGAGTCAGCATCCACTGAATGCAACAGTTATCATCGTGTTGCACAAGGTGACCTTTGACCTGAAGTAACTCTGCAGTGTGTAATGTTTGCTGTCTGAGCTCAGTTGACGTTCGCAGAGACGCTGCTCACTGTGGCTGAGCGCTGACCTCATTTCTAAGATGACTTTAATACAATACACATTTAAAACACGCTTAATTGGTTTTGAGAATTTGTCTTGAGTTAATCTGTCTAAAAATGCAGCAAAAAATGGCAGAATGAATAATATCAAAATTTATTTCAGCAAATGGCAAAAAAAATCATCGTTGTCGCTTTGAGTTTCTGAGATTAGAGAGATGTTTACCAACAGAAGACCGTCAACTCACTGGTCGGTGCTAAGTACTGAAGAAAAGTATTTACCACGCAGCAGACATGAGGGCAAATCAGATGTAGTTTCTTTCTCATCTTACAAATGATGTTTCTATGCCCTTTAGCCAAGCAGCATATTTTCCCAAATACTGAAATCCATTCAGACTCCCAAGTTTCACCAATCAGCTTTTTCAGTCATACAGTGAGGAATGAACAAACAATAAATTTAATCTTTACTATTGAGAGTAATGAGAAAACTGGGAATATGCCACTGTACGGATTAAGCCAGATTTTAGCACCAAATTAGTTGCCCCCGACTAATTTCAGAAACGGGCCAAATTTCTGCCATGTCAGTTGTTGTTTGTCTGACTAATTGCTTGAATCATCAGTGATTTGGCTCTCGGACAACTGGTTGGATTTCTGGAATGTCGAAATCTTGGCTGTCTCAAGTTTTGGTAATTCCACAGTCCAATTTCTATCAAGGCCGCTGTCAAAAGATGCTTTTATAAACTGTAGTGAGCTTGTTTTAATATTACTGAAGTTGTATTTGACATGTTATGGCTAAAGTCTTGGCTTAGACTGCTGAGATAAAAAATTGATTTACACTGCAGAACAGACCATACTGTCTACATCTGCCAGCCATCTGTGGCTCCATGGCTCCATATTTTTATTCATTTCTTCTTACTTTCCACTTGGTAGCGCTGCACAAAGTAATGCTGACTTTCCCTCTTGTTGTCAAGCAGGCTTGGGCTGATATTCGATAATATCGAAAATCGCGATATTTCCGTCCACATGTGATATTTTTCATAATATCTAAAAAATTAATATTCATTTATTTTTTATTTTTACAATTTCACACATACTGCCCTGCTGCTGATTCTGACCCTTATTTCACTGCTTTGCTTACTGTACATTTTACCTTGGCATGTGACAAATAAAACTCTGAAACACCTGAAACATAAAACGCAACAATATAAAATAAAACACATTTACATTTACTCATTTGGCGTTTTTATCCAGGGTGACTTACAATTGAGGGACATCCCTGAGGCTCCAGTGCAGTAGGAGACCTTGGTCAAAGTACTAAGTACTACATCTATTTAATAAGTGCAAAGAAATCAAAATAAAGAAGTGCACCAAAATTGCATAGTAAGTGCTAGTTAGGCATATTAGGGTGTTTAGGAGAGGAGGGGATCTCTGAAGAGATGAGTCCTCAAGAGATTCTTGAAGATAGAAATGTACGCTCCTGCTCTAATAGCATTCAGTAGCTTGTTCCGCCATCAGGGAACCACAGACGAGAACAGTCTGGACTGTGTGCCTGCCTTGTGTGCAAGGATGCATTGCCAGACGACATTCTTTGGAGGAACGCAGTGGCTGAGAAGGAGCCTAAGACTCTGTGATTGAGTTCAAGTAGATGGGTGCAGACCTGGAAGTCGCTTTGAAGGCAGCAATAGTGATTTGAATTTGATTCGGATGGCCATAGGTATTTTGAATATATCTCAACTTAAGCCATAATGTGATTTACATAAAACTGAAAAACAAACTTTGACTTTCAGCCTCAACATGAGGAACTGGAACAAATAAACAGAAGATATGAGGTTCATGGTGGGCGGTCGTGTCTTGTCCTGCTGTCCCTGTCAGAGTTAAGCTGAAGCTCATGGGGACGACACTGTGTGTGTGTAATAACTCTGCACTGCACTGCAGAGCAGCTCTGTTTGCTGCAGTCACGACTGCCCCACAGAAACAACCAAACAGAGGACAGCAGGACAGGAAATGGCTGACAGGATGATTTCTAATCGTCTGCTTTCTCCTCTGGCTTTGAGCTGAACAATTAATCACCAAAGTTTATAAAAAAAAAAAAAAAAGAAGTTAATGCTTTGCAAATTGGCTGCATTGACTGGAGAAATGTTTAACTACACAGGAATAAATGACTGTAGTTAGAAGTTTATAATGTGAGTTCATACACCACGTTGGGACTTCTTCGGGAAACCTAGCTTTAACTTGTGCAGCTTAATACAACAACCTTGTATTACAGTACTTGTGTCTTGGCGATACAGCAGGTTTATAGATTGTTGGGTGTGTTGCTATGAGTCACTGGTCCATCTTTAAAAACGTAAGAGCTGTGTTTGCGTTCTCCAAAGTAAGCCGAGCGCTTTCAAAGTGAGCAGCAGGCTCTGCTGAGGCTGTTCCTGGTCACAGATTCTGTTTATGATATTCATGGACAGAATCTCTTCCATCTCAGCCAAGGAGTGGAGAGGGTTCATGCTTTCCTAATCTCGGGGTTGTATCTTTGCTTTTTGCAAATGATGTGGTTCTGCTGGCTTCACTGGACTGCGACCCGAAGTGTGCACTGTGTCGATGGGTAGTCAAAATGAGAAGCAGGTGGGATGAGAGTCAGTTGTATGAGGATAAGGAGGGAGTCTCTGCCCCAAGTGAAAGTGATTAAGTGTTTTGGAGTCTTGTTCCCAGTAGAGGGTTAGATTGTACCTTGAGATTTCACCAGACTGTCATGGTGGAAGGAAAGAAGCTGGAGTCAGAATGTGAATGCTCCAACTCTCACCTGTGGTCATGAGCTCTGGGTAGCGATCAAAAGAAAGAGATTTCAGATATAAGAAGCTGAAGTGACTGATGTGTTGTGTTAAAACGGTCGTTGTGCCAAACCAACCAGGCGTTAGCATTGATAATCTATAGATCTGCACATTTTAGCTGCTTTCAGCTAAATGTTTAATTTCCCCAGCAAAAAGGGGAATCATTTGTTTTCACTATATTTCTGTCCACAAGTAACACAATGACAGAATGTATGACTATTTTGGTCATGGGTTTCAAACTCTTTCTGTAATAAAACATAAAAAAGTAAAGATATTATCAGATGGGAGTCTGTGGTCTAATTTGTGTCAGTTTAGGGGTCCTTGATGTGAAAATATTTGAGAACCACTGCTCTAACCACCTATTAAACCCACTTGACACTAGCTGACCACCACCAAAGGACAAAAAGACAAAGTTAGCAACTAGCTAGTGAAGAAAGAAAGACAATTAGAGCTAAGGGGAGACAAATTATTACATTCATCAAGTTGTCAGAAACATAACTCCAGTGGGATGCTCATGCTGCTGTGTGACTTCTGGCTGTGTGAGTTCCTTCTGTTTCGCTGTGTTCAAAAATGGCTTTATGTGGTTTTATGTTTTGTCATCATTTGCTGTAGTTAGTTTGGACCTGGATGCAACTATCTGTGCCAATCTTATGCTGGTTTCAGACCAAACATGCAAGAGGGAATAGCTAGTATCCTTGTCATCACTGATATATTGCTCCATGCTTGAGATGGGAGAGACAAGAGCAGAGTTAGAGACTTTTTTATTTTGGATGAATGCACTTGTTGTGATGTGGAGGACATCCTATTTGGGGTCAGAGACTAATGTAGTTGAACTTTGGCATCCCAACCTGGCAGAAAATCAGCATAATGCAGACTGCTATGGCCCCTAGTAGTTGACCAAGAGAGAGTGCTGTTTGCCTCACAGAAGGAACATAATTGATGTTTGGTTTGGTACATTCAGATTTTTTATTTTATTTTTTTTATCTTCATAGCCTCAGGGCTTTGTGAAACATAAAATGCTCCCATGTGCTTTTGCTGGTGTGGATGTGACAGAGGAAAAGAGACCATCCGTACAGCAGTGCTCATAAAGTGATGTCCCATGTACAGACATCATCAGTGCAGTCAGTGACATGTGAATCACAGTCTAGCCAGGCGGAAAATTGCCAGCGGCCTCTTAATAGGGTGCTGTTTAACCAGGGGTAGACTAGAAAGAGGGAGTGCCCATTAATGTGTGAACACAGGCAGCAGAGCATATGGCTTTGTGAAGCTGAACCTCTCCACAGCATGGATAGGTCGATCACAGCAGCCATACAATACATTCCGTCTTGTGTAAACATGCCAACGCCCAGCTGTATTCAAACACACATAAATAACACTCATGAAAGACACAAGACATGACAGTTTCAAACTGTGTCTAAAGATGAGTAACTGCTACCAGAAACTGACATTTGTTTTTGTGACTGATCACAGTGAGCAAGATGATTTGTTTGCAGCAGCAAGTGCCAGCAACATAAAGCATTTCAACATAGTTGAACCCAAACCCTATATAAATAAGAAAGAAAAATGCAGGCTTTTAAAGTGCAGTGAGTAAATTTTTACTGCCATATTGCAGACATTGGAAACTATAGCACAAATACCTGTTGAAACATTTCATATTTAAAGCAGCTACTCAATTTGTCAATACTGTCTTCAGTAGTAAGCTGACGTAAGTGAAATGTCAGTGTCCAGAAACCTCCAAAGGAAGGTACCCAGGAGAGATCCTGATCAGATGCTTGAACTACCTCCACTGGCACCTTTTGACACAAAGGAGCAGTTGCTCTACTTCGGGCTTACCCTATCTCTAAGGCTGAGTCCAGAGACCCTACAGAAGAAACTCATTGGGGCCGCTTGTATTCATGATCCTATCCTTTTGGTCACTACCCAGTTCATGGCCAGAGGTGAGGGTCGAAACCTATATCAACTGTTAAATTGAAAGCTTTGCCTTTTGGTTCAGCTCCCTCTTTACCACAACGATCTGGCACAACATCTGCATTATTGCTGACGCTGCACCGATCCAGCTGACCATCTCGCACTCCATCACTTGTGAACATGGTGCCAAGACAACAGAACCACATCATCTGCAAATAGCAGAGACACAATTCTGAGGCTCCCAAACTGGATATTGTCCTCACCCTGGCTGCCCTTTGAGATCCTGTCCATGAGTATCACAAACAGGATTGGAGACAAGGGTCAACTTTGGTGGTGAATAAGGACATTCACAACTCTCGCTTTGCTTATACAAAGACCTTGATGGCTCGTAGCTCGTAGCAACAGCCTCAGTACCGTGAGGAAGAAACCCCAAAATGTCCTGTTAGCTTTCTTTTGATGTCGACAGTAAATATGGTCAAACGTGAGCTTAAACATAATCAACCCATCTCTAAAAACCTTTTTTTCTTTTTTTTTCTCACAATAACCACATTAGTTGAAAGAATGCTGTTCATTAGGATTTTATTTTTTGGAGGCAAATCAATGAATATATGTACTTTATACAGTATATGAGGAGCACATCTCTACAGTTTCATAATGTAAACAATCTCTGAAGAGAAATGTATTCAGTTTAAAAGGAAGCCATAGTCTTCTGTTTTAAACTATTTACATGAATTAAAATATAATTTATAACATCAGATACTTCCGCTTCTATGAAACTAGATTTTAACAATTCAAAAATACTGAAATGCCTTTGTCTCCACATTCTCAAGACATATGAAATCACACAAAACGAAGAAAAAAAAAACACAATTTAAAGACATCCAAACTAAGTGGCGTATAAATAAAAAAAGAAGAAACGCAAAATAAAACCAACATATGTAAAAATATAAAATCTCACTAGCAGTATTTACCTTTTTTGTTTTACCAAAAACTAAGTTAAAAAAGAAAAAAAATCATTTATGTGAATTTGATAGTCATTAGATGTAAATAGACGATGAAATCAATAGTAATGAAAAACAACAAAAACAATGTATGCCCTTATGTCAAAATATTTTCTTCCACCAAAAAAAACACCCACTCACATTTAGCAGATTTTGACAGTTTGCATTCCCTATTAAGTGCCTATTTGACATCACTGTTGCCATCAAGTTTGAAAGATTACCCATTAGTTTATGTGTATTGTACAACTGTTGATGATGAAATGTGACACAACCATTTACAGATCAAACAACGGAAGTGGAATCTGAGGCCGGAATCGGGCCGGTATTGCAAGCACTCCTGTCCTGTTAGGGGCTAATTTGATGGTGTAGCTAGCTGACAGATACATTGTTTTCTGAACTAAAGAAACAGCGAGTGACATAAAAAAAAAAAAAGAAGGAAGTGTTTTTGTGGGCCATGGCATTGGAAAGATGAAATCTATAAAACTGAATCTGACGTGGCTGCCGAAAACGTCACATTTTTTCTGCGAGCCATCACGAGCCACGCTCTTTATAGTTGAATTTTTTCTTTTTGGTCAACTCATCTATCAAGTTTTATGGTTTTCTTGCCATTTTCCATTTTTCTGAAATGAATAGTGGAAAGAAAGGTATTGCATTCTGATGAGGGTAATTCCCTTTGGAAGTTTTTTTTTGTTTTTTATAATTTTTTTTATTTTATTTTTTTTAAACATTTCTTTTTTATTTGGATTCGTTGCCCATTGACCTAGGACCTAGACCAAGTGGACAGCGGTATTATGTTGAAATGTGTCAACGTGTTCTCAAAACACTGAGGAGAATGGTCAACATCAAAGTTTTCTATAAGAAAGTATATAATCATCTAGATATCTACACAAACACACAAATATATATTCATATATATGTATATACCTTTTTATAATATGGCTATTGAAAAAAGTTTTAATTACGTCAGTAATTATTTAATAATAGATGGATTGGAAAGGAGTTGAAACGGTAATACTAAAAGCTAGTGGTAGCTTCGTTTTCCACCCCGATTGATTTTTAAGGCTTGCCATGATGAAAAATGGGGTTGTTTCGATGTCATTCACCTCTATAACAAAGGAGGTACCCTCACAGGCACAGCGGCAGCCACTGTAGAAATCCCACCATATGCTGATGTCTCAAGATTTCCTCAGATAAGTGAAAGTCTAAATTTTGGATTATTTTGGATGTAGAAACTGTATGTTTCTCCTCTAAAAAGGATAAAGCAACAGGTCAAACAGGAACTAGTTTTTCCCACATAAAATGTTTGCCATTACAAGCTTAACTTGCTATCTAAAGGCATTTTAAGGTAAAATTTTGGTCATCAGTAAAAAAAAAACCAAAAAAAAAAACCAAAATTGTAAAACTTTCCACATAGGTTGGAAGATACATTTGTCCTCTGGTTCACACCCTTAACGTGCAACCTTTAACTTCCTCTTACGTTGTTTCAGTGTAAAACTACTCTGGACCATAATATACTACTGTAACTTGAATTTTATAGTAATTGATTTAATCCAAATTCTTCCTTTTTGGGGATGAAGGAAAGGTGCAGCAGTGACACTGGGATTTCTACAGTGTCTACCTTGTCTGTCTCAAGTAGTCTGAAATTATTTAACGGGGTCAAACCAGCGACAACTTTCTTTTTTCTTTTTTTCCTCCCTCCCGCATTCCTTTACCGGAGTCATACATGTATAATTATTAGCTGATACTGTAATACAAACGTCCATTGCAACTCAGATTTTAGCAAACCTGTGCACCATCAAAATGTGGTAATAACATAGTTACAACAGCTTCCTTTCAATGAGAAGAAAATATTGTGAAGTTATTTCACTACTTGGGACGTTATTTTGTGCAAGAGTATATTAGTACAATTTGTTTTGTATACGTGTTATGTGTTTACGACGTGACTGACCACATTCTTCCTGTAATTTGTTTTTATGATTTTTTTTTTTTGCATTTAACAGCAGTCTACATACAGTATAGTAGCCTATTGAATCTGCAGCTCAAAGATCGCCCGTGTTGTAGTTCAACAACCAACATACACTGTACATTATTACCTCAGTTTTTCGGAAAGGCTGTCTTAAAGATAAGATTATTATGTATTGCATCTCAAATTGCTTTTTAAGGAAACAGAAATAAAAATCATCAAAAATAATTAGTCATTTCAAAACAGCAAAGAAATAGAACCTTCTAGTGTGATAGTCTAAAGGGATACTTATATCTTTTTTGTCTTTTACAACAGTGTTGGACTTTGGGTGAAGTCATTTCAACGTAAATTTTTTTCCCTTCATTTCCTCCCTGCACTGAACAAACATAACTCAGTGGAACGAAAGCGACCTGACCGTCTCCTGTCTGATTAGCAATCAACTGTGACCCGCCACCTTTAAAAAAAAAAACCAAAACAAACAAAAAAAAAAAAACACACAATACATTTTATGTTTACAACGAGGCATAGTGCTATATACACATTATATATTCATATAATAGATTTTCTTTTTTTTATATGTAAACCAGCACATTCTCTCACTTTTTAGTAGTATACATACTAAGCACAAATACTCATTCAGTTGTTCGCGATTAGTTTTGTTACAATTTCAATTTTTTTTTTTTTTTTTTTTTCCCGACACCTTGTTTCTTAATCAGTATGTATAGCACTAAATTGTTTTTGTTAGTTTTGGATACCAGTGAGCCTGGAGAGGGTCCATCCTTCTAGGCCACTTCACTTGCTGTTATTTTTTTAAAACACTGAATAAGGCGCCTTTGTACTTAGTGTGCGTTCCTAATAAAGTCAAAGGAGAATCGAGTGATGTAAACATTCAATTTTTTGTGTGTGTTACCAAGGAGTTGATTAGATAGCGAAAGAAGAAGGAAGAGGAGAAATGGGGATCATTTGTTAAAAAGCGGGGAGTTTAGCAGGGTTTGGAGAAGACCTGGAAACAAGGCCTTGAACCCACGTAGCCAGAAAGTGACAGAGTTAGAGATAGAGGAAGAGTCGGGCTGCATTTTATTGAAATTCCTAGTCAACGAGAGGAGGAACAGGGAAACCAGGAGGAATGGCGTGTCCCTGAAGAAAAGAAGAAAATGGGGGCAAAGATTAGGAATCTTCCCCTCCAAGCGCACTCAAGGACTAACCAACCACCAAGCCACCGTTCAACCCCTCCTAACCCCTCCTCACCAACCCGCAAGCGTCAGCAGTGTCCGACTCAAACACGAGACAAAGACAAAACACTCACAAGGACACACGATTGAGACTCCAAGAAACGGACACGCTTAAAACCATTATGAGGCAAGCGAAGGATACAGTTAGAGAGAAGATAGATTATTCCCCTTACAAGGGACTTAGTGGTAGAGGAGTCATAGTATAAAAAAATCAAACGCAAACCCCCCCCATACTACCTATAATTGCCCACCCGTTGGGGAAAACCTCACACAGAGAACACTTCCGACAAAAAAATGAAACAAAGAGTGAGAGACATAAAAGAGTAGGGGGAGAGCATCCAGTAGATCAAGGAAATAAAAAGACAGGGGAGCAAGGATGGATGGATGTGAGGTAGAGATGCTCAGCTGATACAGTACCTCCTGGACGAGAAATCGGATCCTTGGCCGATTGCTCTTTTCATTACTTTCAAGCCCATCCCTTGCTCGTTCCCTGGCTGTGTTGTAGGTGGCGGTTTGGTGCCACCAGATTGGCAGGCTCGGAGGCTCTCTCCCTTTTGACGGTGGGTGCTACTGGCTGTGTCAGGAATGTAAATTAGGCGCTACCCAGACTGCACCTCAAGCTAGAGTTGGTCACATGCAGTCAACTGGATGACTAAGCAAGTCTATCTTTAAAGCACCAAAAAGCTCCACAATCTTGGGGCAAGCAGAAATGGGGAAACACAATTATTACATTCAGATTCTTAAATACATTCCACTTGAACCAACAGATTCATCTATGTTCCATGGGTGGACAGCAAATTGGTTCATACTTTTGAAACCCAATGTCAAGTGCCAATGTCACAGGAAAAAAAAAAGAAGGATTTGTGGATAATCCAAATAGTTGAATCCCATTTACAGTTCTTGGCCCTGTAATGAACTTTGCATGAAAGAAGGTTGGACTGGGATGGTCTCGACAAAGTGAAGATGTGATGAAGTCATACCGAGGATGGTATAAAAGCGCCAACTGCTACCGTCTTTATTTCCCCATTTAAGTCCTGCTTGCTTCAGTCCAAATGTAAACAGTAACTGTTGCATTGGCTGTGGCATTCGGGGGGTGGGGGTTGTCATTAGGCTGCAGCCTTTATTGGACAAATGTTCAGTGGGACCCTATCAAAGATGCATCAAGACCCATCTAGATGAGGAAGAAATTTACCTGGTATCAGCAGATGAAGCACGACTGTTCTGTAAAAACCGACCGTTTTTACTGAAAAACGCTTCAGTGGTTCAAAGACTGGTGAACAGAAGAAATTTGCTGCTGGTAACTATGTTGATAGTGTTACTAATTAGTGCAGCATTGGTGTTCCATCACCAGTTTTGGTACATTTACACCTTTCCTGTAACCCTAACTTTATCCCAATCCAATCCCGACTGAACCCTTTCTTACCCCAACCCTTATTTCTAACACTAACCAAAAACCAATGGATTTTCTTTAAAAAAAGCAGTGAACATTTTTAGGCTTTTTGACCCACTACAGTCATGTCATAGGAAATTTGACATCGTCAGCAGACTAGCCAAGGTTATTTTATTTTAGCTTATTTGGCCTATTCACATGTGCAACATTCAAGATAAGCGCTTTTCTAGTAACCACTCTAGTCTGAATTGGTTGGAAAGAATTTTGAGGTAAAATTTTTCCCAAATCCAAGTTGGGATCTTGATGAACAAAGCGCCTATTAAACAGAGCCTGCAGCAGCCAGTAGCAGAAACCAAAATAGTCAGCATGGCAGAGTTAGAGACAAGAGTCAAAGGGGGAAAGTGGAGGACAGCGGAGACATTTACCTCCTTACAGTGCATAGATCAAATCAAGGAAGCACTACAATTACAAAAAAGAAAAAAACATGATTTTTTTCTTCTTCATTTTAGATTTGTAAACTTTATCAGTCATCAAATGATTACGTTAAATGTGTTTTGTTATATTCTTTGTCCATAACACACACACAATAGATTTTAAAATTTATAACATCCACAATTTTTCGCTAAAACAAAGCAGGGTTTTTTTTTTTTTGTTTTTTTTTTCTGGTTACACAACCACACAACTTCAGGGCGAACACAGCTTGCAGGTTCACCACCCCTGGCCGGAAAGAGGGAGGTTTTTCTTTTTTTTTACAAAACAAACAGAACAAAGAACACGCACACGCAGAAACACACACCACGACGACCAACGCAACGCAGGGATAGCAAGTATTTTGCTACAGAAGTCTTTCACACCTGTGCTTCCAAGGCGGGGCGATGATGTCACCAACACAGACAGGAAGCAGCTTTGTTGTTATTGTTGTTCAGCAGAGAACTGTATCATTATCATGTGTAGTTGTTGTACCATTGCTGTTAAATGTCCTATTTCCTCCATTGTCTCATAACTCATCCAGACTCCCAGTGGCTTCCTCGTTTTTAAGCAGTATCCTCCGGTGAAAGAAACTTAAAAAACAACAAGGTCCTTATCGTTACTTTGTTCCAATGGTAAAAATGTAAACATTTTGCGAGGTTGCCTTGCATGGAGGTACTGAGAGGCCTGTCTGAGGGCAGAGCCGTGTAGTCGGAGGGGTGTTGCTGTGGTTTACTAAGGCTGGCCAGTCAGGGGTGCTGTACTGTCAGCGGTGCAGGGACTTCTGGGCCTCCTTCAGCAGAGTGTCAAAGTCCAGTGCATCGTACTTGCTCTTGACAGGGCCCGGACCTGCCTCATCTAAAAGAAAGAAAAACAAGGGCCTAGTCAAACACAAGAAGTCAATGTAGAATACATTCCTCTCAGTCTTCAAGTACAATTTCAGATGGACTGTGTATGGAGCAAAGTAAACTTGCATGGTGCCTTTGCGTAGACTTCAACTTTGGTGAATTGTAACATGCAAAATTGCAAAAATCTATTTTGTCACAAATAAAAATAGCTAGTGCACATGGTATTCACGGTAGTCACAACCTTGCCAAAAAGCTTCCAGCACAATGTATTTTGCAATAGAAATTAATTCAGTTGTGCCAATTTATGCTTTGTGATATTAACCTTCATTTTTGGTTGACAGTGCTGTACTGATGCAACTCTTGGAGATCTGAAAACCTTTGGACACAGTTCAGTTTGGATTTAATGTTGCAACAACGGGCTAAAGCTAACTGACAACAGAAAATTATAGGACAGCCACTAGAAGCTGCCAAAGTTGCCCGTTTTTCAGGTGATGCTCATTTACTATTTGAGTCTATTTAACCCTTTCATTGTGTATGTGTGTGTGTGTTCATTACCAAGGTCTATGTAGCGTTTTCTTGTCAGCCTCCTTAAGCCTGCAGGTCCATTCTGGAAAACGGTCTCCCGTTCTCTCCAGTGCCTTTGAACCCCTGACTGGCGAATCTTTATCACCCCACAGCGCTCCCTACAACCGGACAGGTAGAGAGACAGACACATGCATTACATTAATGACACTTTGCTTTTGAGGAGATGGAACAGGTACACACTTGCATAAGTAGAGATGAAGAATGCTAAACCAATGATACTCATTCTGAACATTTAAAGGATAATTGGACTGAAATGTTCTAATACAGGAGAGGACATGAAACCAAAAACACCTTGATTACTGATCTGATCTGTTCTTGGACTGATGTCTGTTTTGTATGCTACACCAAGCATATGTCAGAACAAATGTCTAAAATAAGTGAAAGGGCAAACAAGAAGGACAAAAATAACCAATACTCTAAATGGTATTCTAAAAAGATTTGTCCGCCACAAGAAGAGGGCACCCTTATTATCTTCAACTTTTAAAAGTCATATTTAATTAGTCCCCAAGGTAACATTTATCCTCTGTAATTGACCTATCCTAAATATTTAGGAGCAGTGGTCAGCAACAGTACAAAGCTTAAGGACCAATTCCGGTTCAGTGCCTAGGTCAAGGGAAATAGTATCACTATTCCTGGCCACTATCTAGCTGTTGAAGCTACACATACACAAGAAAGTGTGGAACCTGAGGCTGCTGTCAGTGCTACATGCATCACTGCTTAGCAATCACTTGACTGAATTGGATTGAAAATAGTCAGATGAAATGATGACTCAGCATGTGAACAAAAACAGGAACACTGGAGGCTTGAACTGCTGCAGTAATCATCACAATGTGGATACTAAAGATTTAAACATTTTGTTCCAACAAATTGTGAAAGTTTGTGATTTTCAGTCCTTCTGAAGAATTTAAAATGTTTGCAGCACATTCTTTAAAAAAAAAAAAAAAAAGATTTGGATGAGTCTGATGACGAACCCCAGTAACTCAATTCTATCACTAACATTTCAATCTGGTAGCCTATAGGTTAATGACACTTCAATACTTCCATCTGTTTATAAAGGCCACATTTTAAACATACTGTGCAACTTTCTTATACACGCTGAAACCCATAGCACAAAAACTAGGTTTGCTGTCTCTTAAAAAAAAAAAAAAAAAGTTCCCATGCGGCTTCCTTTCAGATCGAGGAATCCAGATCAGGACACTTACTCGTTGCAGATGATGACTTTGCAGTCCTCTGCTTTGCCGAAAACCTGGAAGCGTTTCCTCAGCATGTTCTGGGTCACGCTGCTCGGCAGGTTGTGGATGTAAAACACCTGGCAGTTGTCCTGGCAACAGGGAAACCATGGCAACAGTGAGGACAAAGGACAATACAGAATACAGATAGACATGGAAACTGAAGCAGGAAGGCGGAGTGTAGGGCAGCATCCTGAAGCTCAACACTTCAGACACTCCTGATGCCCCTGTGTTCATTTATATGCAGTCTCTGATTCTGATCCTGCATGTAAGATACATTATAGCTAATCAGTTTGTGTATGTGTGTTTATCTTTGGATGTTTCTGAATGAATGTTTCTTTAACTCTATAGTATTGCAGTATGCAGGAGACTGTAGAGAGTGAATGTTCTCTGTACCTCGTCAGACTTGGCTTTGTTCCTCTGCTTGTCATCGGGACAGATCTCTGAGTTCTCACTAAAGGAGGCCGAGGAAGAAAAGGGGAGAGAGAGAGGATAAGAAGTGAGATAAGGACATACACAAGGTGAAACTGAAATGTCAGACATGAGGAAACAGGTGAACTGCAGCAAAAAAAAGGGAGACTTTCTTTTCACTGACTGCAGCAAAGTCCTTGCAGGCAAGTGTCAACCATCTTGTTCTACTGAGCAAATATTTTGAACTAACAAAATCAGGCTGTTTAAATGAGCTGAGCCAAAACTTGAAATTTGAAAAAAAAAAAAAAACTGCTTAAAGAGTTTGATGACTGTCCCAAAACAAGATTTGAAACACCTTTTTTAGTTATTCTTCTACTACGAATGTGCAGAGGCTACTTTTAGCCCTGCCTTTGCTAGCAGCACAAGATTGTTGAGGCTGTGTTGGGAGGCAGCTGGTTTGCCTTATGTGGTACAATATGCTGAGAAACTGCACTAAAGAGTCACACACCTGGATAGAGTGTATAAATGTCCTTGAATAATACAGAATTGTTCTCTCTCTCTCTCTCTTCAGGTGTCTTCTCATACTATTTTCAGCTCTTATTGTCTCTATCCATATTCCTGCTTTTGTCGTTTTCCTCAATCTGATACTTCTCACTACATTTCACTGTTGATCTAATCTCTGTCGCTCTCCTCTCACACTTGTCTGTCTGTCTCACCTGGAGTCTGTCTTGCTGGCGGGGGAGTCTGGACACAGGTGAAGGATGGGCGAGGGTGAGCGAGACGCCAACGAGCGCTCCACCTCTTCCTCCGAGGCCGCCGACTGGCAGTCTGACGGCAGCGATGATGATATCACCAAGGTCGTGTGCTGTTCCTTCAGTTCCGCGACCTCTGACATCATCAGCCTCTCCCCCTTATCCTTCCCATCCGATACCTGATCGTCAGCTGCTTTGGGTGCTAGGGTGCCAACTCCATCGGCCCCTCCTTGTGCCTGCAACATGGCGCCGAGCATGGCAGCACTACGCTTGCGGCTTTCCCCAAGGCTCAGTGCGCAGTAGTCGTGGTCGCCAAAGCTGCGATGGGTGTCACTGTCGCCAGCCTGGCCCATGCGCCGCAGCTGGGCGTACAACTCCGTCTGCTCTGGAAGCTTCCGCTGGTGGTGGGCGCGGCTCAGCCAAGATGAGCCCTTGGTGGCAACGTTAGTGTTTGAAGCCGGATGAACAGACTCGCTGCCACCTCCTCCGCCATCGCCACTGCTGCCGCCACCCACTCCTCCACCGCCCTTTCCTCCCTCTGCCGGCTTGAAGAGCTCATCCTCCACTGGTTTGTGAGGCGGGGTGGTGGGAGGGGTAAGACCTGAGGGGGAGGTAAGTGATACACACATGAGCAGGACACAATACACCCTGCCAAGAAAGTCCGGCATTATAACCAGTGTTTGTTTTGATTAAACAAATGAGATATAGCATGTTGATTAGAGAGCGTCCAGGTGCTGGTAGGCAGATTTTGTTTCCTCTGGACAAAACCAGACTAGCTTTTTACCCTAGTTCTCAGTCTTTATGCTAAGTTAAGTGAACTGGCTGTTAGCTACAACTTCATATTAACCATACACTAAGAGTGATATTGATTTCCACATCTAACTCCAGCATCTGCAGCTCTGAGCAGTTTTGATGCCTGGCTACCTGTTACTTCTTATTCCAGAAAAGAAAAAAGAAAAAAGATTTGCACTCTAACAAGTGTAACCAGGTGAAATCAGCGTATATCCAAATAAACACACGAGTAAACATGAGATGTGTTTACCTGCCGTTCCACACAGATCCACACTGAGTGTCTGCTCGAAAGACTTGGTGCTGTACTGGGATTCTCTGTGGTGATGGAGGAGAGACACCAGAGATAAAACGGGAGAGAGAGAAATTAAAGACTGCTGTGTCATGTTGGAATCTATTGCACTTTTCAAACATTGACGTCAACAGGAATCCAATAACATCCTTAAGAGGCTCAGTAAAAGCTTTTTTTTCTCCCCCTAAAATAAAAACTGCACAGTTTCAGCTGATGTCTGCTGAATTTGAATGATATTTCTCCCTGTAAATGCTACTGGCATTTCTCGGCGCTCCTCATTTCTTATCACAACAACCATATGTACTCCGCTGTCCTCTCCCCTATTCTTCTTCTGCTTTCTATTTCTGGCTGTCTGTTTCTGTTTCTGCACTTGCCATGAAAGGCAGGAGCAGTGCCGAGTGGATTGGCTTCAGGCGGGATATTACTTACCCTCCGCAGAGAACAGCAGAATAAATTTTTTTTTAAAAACACAACTTTTTTCCTTTTTTTAGTCAGTGCTTCAGAAGACAGATTCATTTAGAAGATGGACGGACGCCAGGGGTTTTGTACAGGAACTCAATTCTGCTTTTTGACTGGTTGGAGCTGGACAGGTTCCAGCGTTTGAGGCTGGATGGGTGGGGAGGTTAATTTAGAAAAGTAAGAGCAGTGAGGGCACTCTGTCTGGTACAGATTAAAATCTGAGTAAGCCAGCCAGGGGTCCTGGTTCATTAGGGATCTTGGAATAAAATTGCTGAATTCAGGCCTGGTTTATCTTGTATAAATTCAGAATATAATAGTGTTACGAGATTATACATGACATCTCTGCTAACCATGCTCACTGATATACATTAAAAAAGGATCCTAACTAATGACGCAGCAGGAAGACACTCATTTTCTCCATATTGTTACTCTCGTGTGGTTTGAGATTCAAAATCCAGTCTAGTTCAGATAGTGCTGTTAAACTTTGGTTTGCTGAGTAGTAGTGTGGTTTGTTTCAGTTGAATGTGTCGTAGCATCTTTCAGTGGTTTTAACTTAGAGCCAACAACAACTTCCCAGGCCGAACTCCTTTAACCGTTTTATGAATTATGGACTAATTCCAGATTATGAAGCATTCGATTACATAACTGAGACAATAAATTAAAAACCCCTATAGGATCAAATCAATTAGTGCTCAATTTAAGAAAAATGACAGCAAATGTGATTAACTCAGTAATGTGCATGTTTATAGGCAATAGATTAGTAAAGCTGAAGCAATCATGCTTCTTAATGGAATCTGTCTCTCACTCAGCACTCATAAATAAACAACTCTGTTGAACGCATGTTCCTCAGCAATGTGGAACAGCAGCTCTCAACTGAATGCATTTTACATTTACATGACAGAAAGTGGGGAAACTGCCTGGAAAGAGCCAGGCCATGTTCTACTGTTACACTATGTATTTAAGTACATGTACAAATACTGGGGACCTGGACAGTACTATAAAATTTCTCTCAGTGTTAACCTGAAATCTGCTATATTTTTATTCGATCACTCAGAAAACAGTCAGCCAATCAGCAGAGCGGCTCAGAGCCTCCTCTCTTCTCATTGGCTCACCGACCTGTTGTTGCTAGAGCTCCAGGGAGAAGCCTGAGAGAGGAGATGTAAAACTGAATTGAGATGATTTTTGGTTCTTAAAACCACAAATATATCTTCTTATGGATCAACACCTCAAATAAAACACGGGAAAAGGGTAAAATATGGGACCTTTAAAACAAGCAGATACTCTTTGGTCTTTACACCTGTTACCTGACAGTGGTAGAACCAGGATTCAGCAATATGAATTTTAAAGGTTATTTTAAATGAGGGTCTGGATCTAAACTTTATATGTTTGGCATTGTAGGATTTCCAAGGAGGAGGTACTTCGCATTTTATTTCAATGGATTGATCAGAAGTTTAGCTATAGTTGATATCTGTTCAAAGATAAGATTATCAGACCCAGTGTGAAGCTTTTAATGAGTCATTTTGGATTATTTTCTCTCCTAAATTTAAGCTTGGTAAACTACCTCTGCATTTTGTCTCAGTGTTCGAAAAGAACTGTTTGGAGAAACGCACACTGTTTGTATTTTATCGCAGAGTATAAGTAGCTGTTATGAACTAGTAGATATTTTTGTCACAGTCATTTCTTTTGTTGCACTATGTAACATAAAAACCTGAAAGACACAGCAGTGCTTAACATGAAATACTGTGCTAATGCAAGCTAGATGCATGAAAAACGGAGTACTTTAACCAAGCTCCACAGCATGATGAAACACAGCAGGTACAGTACTTTACATAGAGATACTCACCCTGCGGACTTGGGGTTCAGAGGCAGGCAGAGGCAGGCTCGCTTTTCTGCAATCAGAATAAGAAAGGTTACAACATGCGTGTTTGGAAGATGTGTGTGTCTACAATTCACCCCTGCATCTCGGGCTACACTCGCACTACAACTGAAAAAGCCTCAACTGTGGTATCTTCTCACCTCTTATGTGACTCAGATCAGATCTTAATAATCAGTGTGATCGGCAGTCACATTTTGGTCCGTCTTACACAGATTATGTTTGAAATGAAACGCTGAGACCACAGCATGTGTGACTTGTAGTACAACACTCACATCTCCAAGGAAAATAAATAAATCCTATGTCAGATTTTTGTTATACTTGTCATAATTTTCTCACTACAGCAGCTTGGCTGAGCCAGTGTTAACATAAAGGATGAGAAGACACAAATAGAAAGACGGTCAAACAATGGACCAACACTCGAGTTTGGGATAGATGCCTCGATTCATGAAAAAACTGATTTGTTATCAGTCTAATTTTCTGACATTGTGGGCAGATGATGTAAGATTGAGACTATAAATACAGCCCCCCAAAAAAATCTGATATAAGCAGCTATAAAAAGCCTTTTTCTTTCCTGTCCATCTCACCGTTGTGGCAACAGGGTTTGGTCGGCTCCGTGGTACCGATGCTGCCATCACTGGACGTTAGCGGCTCTGGCTGAGCCTCCGTTGTGGTTCCCCCTCCTGCTTGGGTTGGTAGGAGTTTGACTCCTGCTCGCCCCTCCTCCCTCTCTTGCCTGTCCTTCCCCTCTTCCTCCCTCGCCCGTCCAGGCCGAAGCCTCTTGGCGAAGCGGCTGGGAAAAGAGGCCAGACGCCGGGAACGCCGAACTGAGAAGGAGCCACCGTCCTCTGTGGTCTCCTCTGGTCTCTGAGGCGCCTCAAAGGAGTAGCTTCTCCTCTCAGGGGAGGAGGAATCTTTACGAAGCTCTGGTTTAAGGGTGGTGGAGCTGGGGAACTGGGTTTGGGCTGATTTAGCCAGGGCAGAGGGGGCAGATACTCCTCTGTTGGGGCTGTGGGAGTATGGCGGGCTGTGCAGTCTGTAAGGCTTGCTCACATCAAAAGAGCTGCTCTGCTGCAGGAGCTCACGGAGAAGGGAGTTTGCCTTCATCTCCCTCTGCCTTGCAAAGGGGAGCCTCCTGGGAGCGCCACTGCCTGTCCCAGTCAAGCCCCCACTAGTCCCAGGAGTGGCCACCAAGACAACTCTACTGTTAGAGTTTGTGGCGGCCGGGCGGGAGGCCTCAGGTCGGGCCCGAGACCTCGGGATGTCCCGGTCCTTGCGCTCCCAGCCCTGCTGCTTACGTGTGGGGAGGCAGTAGGTGTGCATGTACGTGATCAGCTCCACCACAGAGTGCAGTTCTTTCTCTGAGCTGAACTGAGGCTTGGCTGGCTCAGCGGGAACAGCAGCCAAAACTGCCCCGCCCTCCACCTCGCTGCTGGAAGACTCCTCCTCTTCTTCCTCCCCTTCCTCCTCTTCATCCTCCTCCGACTCACTTTCCTCGTCCTCCTCTTCCTCTTCGTCCTCCTCTGTGTCGGGGGCCGGGAAGTCCTCAGTGTCCTGGGCGGTGGTGAGGTGGCGGTGGAGCTCGGTGCAGAGGCGCCCCGCTGGACGCACTGCCCGGGGCTTCCGCTCCTGAGGGAGGTCGCTCTGAGGGTGGAGACACACAAACATGAATACCAGTGGCAGAGTTACAACACCCTCTTTATATAACCTATGATCTGCCAATTTTTTTTGATTGCAGTCACACATCAACAGATGTTTTAATATTGAATGAAGAAAAATGTTCTACATCGTCAGTTTTCCTCCTTCCTGCTGGTGTTATGACAATAAAAAACCACTGAACTGAGCCAGATGAATGAATAAATAGATAATGAAAAGGTTTGAAATTGCGTGAGGAGGTCAGAATGAGAGAATCTAGACCTGTAACCCTGATCTTGTTAAGCTTGTCTGGGTAGTGGAGATTAGACTGCAAGAATTTAATGCTGCAATTGCAAGTCAATGATAGAGTCTGGGACTGAAATTACCACCAACAACCAGCCAATTTCAATTTGTCTGGTAAGTTTTATCAGTACCCAAACATCTAACTACATTTGTGATAATTTGCTGGTTTTCCATCCTGTGGTAGATTCACAAAAATATATGTTTGTAAGGCTTGTTGTTATTTTGTTGTTACGAGTTTTCACCAGTCGTGCATGAATTTTTAAAAAGATTTGAATTCCTTATGCATCCCCAATTTATTTTTTTTCCCCAATTGCAAGAGGATTGATTAATTAACTTTATAATCCCTGAAGGGAAATTTGATTTGCAGAGGACACCTTTCACAGCAGTTTATAATACAATAGGTTATTTTATAATGCTCCAAAAATGCTTCCACCAAAACTATTAAAAAGTAATTATAGATTGTTTATTAAGGATTTTTCACCATTTTTGAAATTATGTAACATTTATTTTGAAAAATAAATTGTAAGTGTTGGAAAAAAGTTATGCTTAAGTCCCTAAGTACTTGATTTTTTAAAATTATTATTAAGAATTCATATAAGAATTAATTTAATGGGCCCGAAACCATATATCAGTGATAAACTGTGCACTTAAACATTATTATTGATGTTGCGCATTCAAGAATGCAACACATCTATCGAGGCTTCTGTCAATGGACATGAATACGAAATGGCAACCATAGAATCTGACACCGAGGGGCTGAAACTAAAACCTGACATTTACTATTGATGTTTTAGATTAAACATTTTTCTTCTTTGTAGGTGTGCTGGAAATATCTCAACACACTGTCTGCAGTTTGTTTTTGGGAACAAGAAAAATGAGCCACAAAACAACAAAACCCAGACGCATGAAGGTACGGGTGTATCCTCAGTTTCTTGCCCTGGATACAGGACCACTGAGCACACAGCAGTAAATTCTGCTTCCGACTAGTGAGGGATGATTCAGTGTGCAGCTGCAATGAAATGGCTGATTCTATATTACTCATACAGAGAGAAGAGAGAGAGAGACTGTGATTCACTGTTGCCCTCTTGCCCTGTCAGTCAATACTGCCACCATCTGCCACAGCAAAGCCACACTACTCTAAAACTAAATCACACACACACACACACACACACACACACACACACACACACACACACACACACACACACACACACACAGCCAGCGACAGCGAGGTTAGGAGGGTGTGTGATGGATACTTGGCTTATCCCTGCGCTGCATCCTGTGGGTATTTTGAATCCTCCTTTCTTGAGCCAGAGCAGAGGGGCTGTGTGGAAGCTCACCATGCTTTCTGCTTGTACAAGATAAATGACTGGTATTGTAATCAATGGCCACTTGAAGCACAATGCTAGCAGCTATCCAATTACTGCTAAGTCATACAGCAGTGGCCATTGTAAATGTCCCCTCTTCCCCAACACTGCATCTATCATGGGCAGCAGCTGAAGGCCTCTGCATGCTTGAAGGCCCAAAGAGTTTTTATTGTAAAATGAGATATCTGTCATTTGGAAAATAAAAACTGTTGTTGTTACCAGCAGGACTACAGCCAGCTGTACTTTGGCAACTTAGCTATTTCTTTTTGTTCCCATGGACATTGTATAGTGAGAATCTGAGACCTGTCAAGCTTCAGGTTTTGTCTTTCTTAAATGCCAACACTGACTTTACTACCAAACTATTTTGGTACCAAAGTCATGGTTTAACAATATTTTTGAAGGATTTTCACAGTAAAATACTGGTTGAAAAAAGTCTTTTAAATTTCAATTAACCTTGACTTGATGTTTACACTTCCCCCTGAAAGCCAGACTAACAAAACTGCTTTAGGTGGGATTGATGCCCTTTCACCACATCTTACAAGACTGATAAACAAGAGGTGAATTGCACTGGACAGGTATGTGTAACATACAACAAAATCTTTCTAAACTACCCATATGGTTCTTATAATTTAGGGTTTTCTGATCTGCGACTTCTATGGTTAAAGTTCAGTTAAAAGGTCCCATATTGTATAAAGTGAAGAAACTAAAACAACTTTATAAAGGTTCGAGAAGGATTGTTGTTTTGGGTTAAAACTGCTGGAAGACAAGCTGCAAGCTCTGGTGTCAAAGTCAGACACTACAGTTTACCAAACCATCTATTTTAACCTACCTCCACATTTGTTTTTGAGTGAGAGCAGGTGTTACTTGTATGCACACAAAAGATGACTTTAAGCATCTGAACAAAAGACAGATACTGTTTTTTTCTGGTGAAGACAGTTTCAAATGTCTGGAGAACTTACTAATACCATATAATCAAATACCAATATCTGTTCTGTGCAGTGGCTTGACTCCAGCCTGCAAAAACAATGTGCAGACACCTGTTTGAAGAACAGTTTCTGCAGTGGCAGGGACGCTGACTTCAGGCACAGCATTTAGCAGTGAATTACTTCTGCCTTAACTCGCCACCTCTGAGGGAAAGTGATTTGAAAAAAATCCAATTTTGTTATCTCTCCAGCCTTCAGAGGACAGGGAGTGAGATGTTAACCAGTGAAAACATTGATGTGAGTCTGCAGTTACAACTGTGCAGACTGTTTCAGTTCTACGACTGGAGTTTTACTGCAGGATAAATAAGAAGAGATAGTTTGAAAATCGTATTAAACTTTAACTGTAAAGCAGCCAAATTCACCTTTAATCACGAAGTATTCAATGTAATTTGTGCCTCACCTTGACCAGAGGTCTGACTGGCCGTAGTTGCAGGCTCCTGTTGCTGTAACGATGGCCATGGACTCCATCTTTGTGTGCGTCGATGCCCGTGGGCACGTTGGGAGGAGTCAGCAGCAGCTTCTTCAGCTAAGGAAAAGAAGAAAAAGAGAGTAGTACAGATAAGTTACAATGCTGCAGTTTACAAATTAAAATCCATCAATTAACAATAATACTTAATTTTCTCCTGTGGTAAAAAAAAAAAAGTAAGCAATTTTTTTAACCCTTTCACTTTGGTTAAGGGTTGAGATTAGTTAAATAAATACAAACATGGTAATAAGGGTGTGCATGTAAGAGGAAGGAAAAAAGAAAGGCTGACAGATACATCTGTAGTAAAGTATTACACTTTTCTTTTTTTTTAACACATTTTTATCCAGAATATCAAAAAAAAGTCTTAAAAATTAAATTTTTATAGTGAGATGAAAGTGTCTAACATTTCATTCCAGTTTTTAATCTATATTCAGACAGCTGATAACGCCCTGCTGATGGATGTTTGTACAAGGGAATAATGTGCAGAAGAGGCTGTGAGGTTATGACACAGTACTTTTATCACATCACTAAAGCTGACAGCTACATGGCACATTCATGTTTCCCATTAAAGAGCTGGATTCCACCATTTCTCTATAATAACATATCATGTGACTTCTGCTCCTCCTTCCCACCTTCATCCTTCCATCTTCTATCAATCCTCGCATTTCATTTTTTTGTTTTATTCCTCATTTATCTGTTTAAACCCATCCTCTCTTCCTTTCCTCTAGTCCCTGTATCATCTAATTGCCATTCCCTTCCAATCTCTCTATCTTCATCCCTCTTTCTCTCCATCTGAATGACCTTTCAGACCTATCTTCATCTAAACCTCTACACCCTCACGTCCTCCTCCTTCTGTCTTTCCATCCCTCTAAGTGTTTTCCTTTTCCTTTCACCCATCCCTCCTTCTTTCCATCCTCTCATTGCTTCTGATCAAAGAGGAAGCCACAGTTAAACTACAGAGCCGAAACCCTCCTGAATCCCTCCCTGGGTATTACCTTTCAAATGGATATTAACACAACCCGCTCCTCATTCCCCACTATCCTATCATTGTTTTGTTTTCATCTGTCTATTCATCCTTTCATTCCAGTACCTAGCTTCATGACAAGGCTATCAGCTGATATAAATCAGCTTAGGGAGAAAATCCCCCACTACGCTGTGCAGCGTTTGCTCCGGGAGACGACGATGTGGAAAATACAGATGTGATAGGAATGAGGATTGGAGCTAGAGGCTATACCAGAGCTTCCTGAATCATTTACAGCAAGGTGCCATGCATATACACAGGGTTTAATTTAATGCAGCCACATTGGACGTCCTCATCTCTTGGGACACAGCGGTAGTGATCACCTGACTCTGTTTGTAAACAAATCCATCCCAGCTGGGGATTAATAAAGTTATTGAACTGATATGAATGTGATTAGGGCATCTCAGTGGAAATGAGGGACAAGGTTCATTTCAGATCAATTTGCCAACTTTGTGTTTAGATTATGTGCTGAATTTCTAAGTTTGAGAGGTTATTTTGAGCGTCTGTGGTCCTGGAAGCAAAACTCTGAGGTGATTCAACTGTTGGAGCTCGTCCAAAGCTTGGACTGGAATGAAACTCTCCTGGATGAATCATCAGTATCAAGCACTGCATCAGAAAATATCTGGTTGTTTCATCAAAACCCAAAGTCAGAGCTGGCCCAAGCCTTTATTGGGCCCTAAGCAGAATTTGGTTTGGTCTCAACGTTAATAGGGACGCAACAACCCAGCCACCCCTCCAACGCAAAGACATTGACTTAATAATGCCGTCAACCAAATGTTTTTTAACTTATAAGATGTGAATTTACATTCAGAAATACCAATATGGAAATGTAATATATGTACGTGTGTTGAATTTCTATATATGACATGTATGTACATCATATATTTATTTGCAGTATAGCCTATATGTGTAAAGATTACATGTGAAACTTGTTGTTGAAACTGAAACAATATCATATATTGACATATATGTCTAGCTAACAGAAAATTGTATTTTAGTATGTCTGTATATATTGTAGGACATATGTTACATAAATATATATCCATCCCAAAGCCTGTCAGTATATGTTCCTTGTATATGTAAGTGTCAAAGATACGTATGGCGAAATTTAATAAGAACTTATTAAGAAGATCATTTACAGACGTACAGACTTTTAATACCAGTGTGGTAAGGCATAAAAAATGTGTAAAAACGTCATAGTATAGTGGGGCATAACAAGGTCAAAGAAGGTCAGTATAGTAAGGCATAAAACGCCATAGTATAGTGAGGCATAAAAACGTCAAATAACTTCATAGTAAAATAAGTGGTAAAAATTTGAAAGAACCTCAAAGTAGAGTAAGGCATAAAACGTCATAGTATATTAAGGCATACAAATGCCAAAAAGCGTCATAGTATAATAAAGCGTAAAAATGTCAAAAAAAAACGTCAAAGTATAATAAGGCATAAACCGTCATAGTATAGTAAGGCATAAAAGTTTTAAAAACGTCATAGTATACTAAGGCACAAAAAGGTCCAAAAACATCATTGTATAGTAAGGCATAAAATGTCAAAAAACATCGAATTATAGTAAGGCATAAAAATTTCATAGTATAGTAAGGCATGAAATGTCATAGTATAGTAAGGCATAAAATGCCAAAAAACATTGAATTATAGAAAGGCATAAAAATGCCAAAAAACGTCAAAATATAGTAAGGCATAAAATGTCATAGTATATTAAGGCATACAAATGCCAAAAAACGTAATAGTATAGTAAAGCGTAAAAATGTCAAAAAAGGTCATAGTATAGTAAGGCATAAAACGTCAAAAGACGTCTTAGTATATTAAGGCATAAAAGCTCGAAAAACGTCACAGTATATAGAGGCATAAAAATGTCAAAAAACGTCACAGTATAGCAAGGCATAAAATGTCATAGTAGATTAAGGCATACAAATGCCAAAAAACGTCATAGTATAGTAAAACATAAAAGGTCAAAAAAACGTCAAAGTATAGTAAGGCATAAAATGTCATAGTATATTAAAGCATAAAAGGTCAAAAAATGTCATAGTACACTATGGCGTAAAAATGTCAAAAAACGTAGCAGTATAGCAAGGCATAAAACGTCATAGTATAGTAAGGCACAAAAAGGTCAAAAAACGTCATAATATATTAAGGCGTAAAAATGTCAAAAAATGTCATAGTATAGCAAGGCATAAAACATCATAGTATATTAAGGCATTCAAATGCCAAAAAACGTCATAGTATAGTAAGGCATAAAATGTCAAAAAACATCGAATTATAGTAAGGCATAAAAATGTCATAGTATAGTAAGGCATGAAATGTCATAGTATAGTAAGGCATAAAATGCCAAAAAACATTGATTTATAGAAAGGCATAAAAATGCCAAAAAACGTCAAAATATAGTAAGGCATAAAATGTCATAGTATAGTAAGGCACAAAAAGGTCAAAAAACGTCATAGTATAGTATGGCGTAAAAATGTCAAAAAAATTCGAATTATAGTAGGGCATAAAAATGTCATAGTATAGTAAGGCTTAAAATGCCAAAAAACATCGAATTATAGTAAGGCATAAAAATGTCAAAAAACGTCACAGTATAGCAAGGCATAAAATGTCATAGTAGATTAAGGCATACAAATGCCAAAGAAACGTCATAGTATAGTAAGGCATAAAAGGTCAAAAAAACGTCAAAGTATAGTAAGGCATAAAATGTCATAGTATATTAAAGCATAAAAGGTCAAAAAATGTCATAGTACACTATGGCGTAAAAATGTCAAAAAACGTAGCAGTATAGCAAGGCATAAAACGTGATAGTATAGCAAGGCATGAAATGTCATAGTATAGTAAGGCATAAAATGCCAAAAAACATTGAATTATAGAAAGGCATAAAAATGCCAAAAAACGTCAAAATATAGTAAGGCATAAAATGTCATAGTATAGTAAGGCATAAAATGTCAAAAAACATAGATTATAGTAAGGCATAAAAATGTCAAAAAACGTCAAATTATAGTAAGGCATAAAATGTCATAGTATAGTAAGGCACAAAAAGGTCAAAAAACGTCATAGTATAGTATGGCGTAAAAATGTCAAAAAAAGTCGAATTATAGTAGGGCATAAAAATGTCATAGTATAGTAAGGCTTAAAATGCCAAAAAACATCGAATTATAGTAAGGCATAAAAATGCCAAAAAACGTCAAAGTATAGTAAGGCATAAAATGTCATAGTATAGTATGGCGTAGAAGGTCGAAAAACGTCATGTACACTGTGGCGTAAAAATGTCAAAAAACTTTGCAGTATAGCAAGGCATAAAACGTCATAGTATATTAAGGCATACAAATGCCAAAATATGTCATAGTATAGTAAGGCATAAAATGTCATGGTATAGTAAGGCATAAAAGGTCAAAAAAACGTCATAGTATAGTAAGACATAAAACGTCATAGTATAGTAAGGCATAAAAATGTCATAGTATAGTAATGCATGAAATGCCAAAAAAAATCGAATTATAGTAAGGCATAAAAATGTCATAGTATAGTAAGGTATAAAATGCAAAAAAACATCGAATTACAGTAAGGCATAAAAATGCCAAAAAACGTCAAAGTATAATAAGGCATAAAACGTCATAGTATAGTAAGGCATAAAAGTTTGAAAAACGTCATAGTATAGTAAGGCATAAAATGTCAAAAAACGTCATAGTATAGTATGGCGTAAAAATGTCAAAAAATGTCATAGTATAGCAAGGCATAAAACGTCATAGTATATTAAGGCATTCAAATGCCAAAAAACATCGAATTATAGTAAGGCATAAAAATGTCAAAAAACGTCACAGTATAGCAAGGCATAAAATGTCATAGTAGATTAAGGCATACAAATGCCAAAAAATGTCATAGTATAGTAAAGCGTAAAAATGTCAAAAAAGGTCATAGTATAGTAAGGCATAAAATGTCATAGTATAGTAAGGCATAAAAGGTCAAAAAACATCGTAATATATTAAGGCACACAAATGTCAGAAAACATCGTAATATATTAAGGCATACAAATGCCAGAAAACGTCATAGTAAAGTAAGGTATAAAACGTCAAAAAACGTCACAGTATATAAAGGCATAAAAATGTCATAAAATTTCATAGTAAAGTAAGGTATAAAACGTCAAAAAACGTCACAGTATATAAAGGCATAAAAATGTCATAAAATGTCATAGTATATTAAGTTATACAAATGCCAAAAAAATTGAATTATAGTAAGGCATAAAAATGCCAAAAAACATCAAAGCATAGTAATGCATAAAATGTCATAGTATAGTAAGGCATAAAAGGTCAAAAAACATCGTAATATATTAAGGCATAAAAATGTCAAAAAACGTCATAGTATAGTAAGGCATAAAAGGTCAATAAAACGTCATAGTATAGTAAGGCATAAAACGTCAAAAACATCGTACTATAGTAAAGCATAAAACGTCATAGTGTAGTAAGGCATAAAACGTCAAAAACATCGTATTATAGTAAAGCATAAAACGTCATAGTGTAGTAAGGTATAAAATGCCAAAAAACATCGTATTATAGTAAGGCATAAAAATGTCAAAAAACGTCAAAGTATAGTAAGGCATAAAAGGTTGAAAAACGTCATAATATAGTGAGGCAAAAAAAGGTCAAAAAACGTCATAGTATAGTATGGCGTAAAAATGTCAAAAGACGTCATAGTATAGTAAGGCATAAAACGTCAAAAAAACATCATAATATATTAAGGCATACAAAAACCAGAAAACGTCATAGTATAGTAAGGTATAAAAAGTCAAAAAAACGTCACAGTATATAGAGGCATAAAATGTCAAAAAACGTCATAGTATAGTGAGGCATAAAAGGTCAAAAAACACAGAATTATAGTAAGGCATAAAAATGTCATAGTATATTAAGGCATACAAATGCCAAAAAACGTCATAGTATAGTGAGGCATAAAAATGTAAAAAAATGTCATAGTATAGTAAGGCATAAAATGCCAAAAAACATCGAATTATAGTAATGCATAAAAATGCCAAAAAACATCAAAGTATAGTAAGGCATAAAATGTCATAGAATAGTAAGGCATAAAAATGCCAAAAAACAACAAAGTATATTAAGGCATAAAAGGTTGAAAAACGTCATAATATAGTAAGGCACAAAAACGCCAAAAAACGTCATAGTATAGTATGGCGCAAAAATGTCAAAAAAAGTCATAGTATAGTAAGGCATAAAATGTCAAAAAACATCGAATTATAGTAAGGCATAAAAATGTCATAGTATAGTAAGGCATACAAGTTTGAAAAACATCATAGTATAGTAAGGCACAAAAAGGTCAAAAAGCGTCATAATATATTAAGGCATAAAAATGTCAAAAAACGACATAGTATAGTAAGGCATAAAAGGTCAAAAAACATCGTATTATAGTAAAGCATAAAACGTCGTAGTATAGTAAGTCATAAAAGGTCAAAAAACATCGTATTATAGTAAAGCATAAAAATGCCAAAAAACGTCATAGTATAGTAAGGCGTAAAATGTCAAAAAACACCGAACTATAATAAGGCATAAAAATGTCATAGTATAGTAAGGCATAAAAGGTCAAAAACTGTCATAGTATAGTATGGCGTAAAAATGTCAAAAAATGTCATAGTATAGCAAGGCATAAAACGTCATAGTATAGTAAGGCATAAAAATGTCATAGTATAGTAAGGCATAAAATGTCACAGTATAGTAAGGCATAAAAGGTCAAAAAACATCGAATTATAGCAAGGCATAAAATGTCATAGTATAGTAAGGCATAAAAGGTTGAAAATGTCATAGTATAGTATGGCGCAAAAATGTCAAAAAAAGTCATAGTATAGTAAGGCATAAAATGTCAAAAAACATCGAATTATAGTAAGGCATAAAATGTCATAGTATAGTAAGGCATAAAAGGTCGAAAACTGTCATAGTATAGTGTGGCATAAAAACTTCAAAAACGTCACACACTAGTAAGAGATAAAACGTCACAGTATATTAAGGCATAAAAATGTCAAAAAAGGTCATAGTATAGTAAGGCATGACAAGTTATAGTATAGTACGTCATAAATTCATAGTATAGTAAGGCCACGGGGATCCTAAGCAGCCGCTTAGTTGGCTTATGCCTTGGGCCAGCCCTGCCCAAAGTTAAAAGGCTGTGGACATAAAAGGAAGGAAGTAAACTACGTCTCCCATGGTGCTTTGTTGTAAGAAACATTAAAATAATTGAGTTTGAAATTCTGGTGTTTCCGCTGGTGAGCTAAAGTAGACGCTGTTAATCATTTTAATTGGGTCAGTTTTAGATGTTTTTTTCGCGTTTGCATCAACAAAGCATTTTGAATTTGCACTGTCACACTAGTAACTCACTTTTCTCCATAGCAACAGCGGATCAGGCTTGTATGTATGTTTTTTTTTTTTGTTTGTTTTTTTTTAATTAGAATTGACAATGCAGAAAAATACCTCTAGAACCAGCCGCTCATAATTATTATTATTTTAATATCAATATTTTTAATTATCCATCCCCTTTTTATATATTCAGCCATTATATTTGACATTTAATCTTTCACTCGACTCAGTGATGGTTCCAGAAAATCTACAAATATACATCAGACCGGCTGACCAACCTCTAGCTCAACTTTATATGGGGAGCTACATATATCTAGGAAGAGCAAACTAAAAATAAGTGTGAAAAATTATAGAGAGAAGAGTCATCATAAATCAAAGTGATGAGGAAGAAGCCTTTTAAGGGAAAAAACAGGAAATGATCCAGTAGATTATTGTTTATAGTGGCAGTGGTTTGCCATAAAGCTGTTGATCATTCTCTGGAGGTCACAGTTAACCACGTTTTATTCACAACACTATCATTGTTTATTACTGTAATGCTTTAATGAAAACGACATTACCACCCAACAGAGCTGGCTGTAACTACAGAATACTATCTGGGTCAAATGACTGAACGGGACGATCGCCCGCATCACTAATGGGGCCACCACGGCCCTTTGTGGGCAAGCCAACTTGGCTCAGAGTGTGTGATGATGCTCCTCTGAGAGTCCCATTGAGGAAAGTGAAGAGGAAACTGAAGGTTTGTGTCTGTGTGAAACACTGAAAACCCTCCAGCAGCGTCTAGGCCCCTGAAACACTCTACTCTACTCTTCTCCGCTCTACTCTACTCTACTCTGGACACCGTCCAGAGCTCCGCTGGCTGCATCAATGGACACCTTGTTCTGCAGCAGGACACACACACACACACACACACACACACACACACACACACACACACACACACACACACACACACACATAGAAAGAGTTGCCCTGTTGCAATAACACATGAATGACAGACACTGATAAATGCAAAAGAAAAACACATGCAGTGAGACGTAAGTGAAGCACACATGAACACACAAAAACAAGGAGGTATAAGTGCACATAAACATTGACAATCATACTTAAAAGAGGAAAAATGCAGACAAACAACGGACAGGCGCTCACAAACAGATGAGCAGCACATGAACACACACAAATTAAGGTGCTGCTCAAAATAAGCACACATGGCAGTCTGTTTGTAGATAAATGGTTTAACTTGATCATAATTATATCTTATTGAATCTAATGCAGATGCTTCCACAGAGTGCACAAGTGCTCACTGAGTGGTTTTGATGAAAATAAACACTGTGACTCATATGTTACGGTCTTCACAGTTACCACCAGTTACAGTTACCTCATCCCAACTGAACACCTAGGTGAGATTTTGGAGCAACCTGTTACAACATCAATCTCCAACCACCACCATCAAAGGAGTGAATAAGGTGTTTATGTTGGTATTTCCTTTAATTTATTACCCATCTATATTTCCAAATACATTTTCATTTGTTTAATTTCCTTTACACATATCTTATATTAGATATGCATTTTGGTTGTTTTATCACTTACCTTTTTACATTTTATGTATCTACAGTATATTTATAACTTGTCAAAGCATTACGAGATATCTTTAATTACATTCTGATTAGTATGACTGAATTTGTCTAGAGCCTACAAATGTACATAAATTACATCCAAATGAATAAAGATAATGTAATTGGATTGAATTAGAATTATGACTAGTTAATGTGTTGAATCATTTTCTTGATGAGTCATAAATAAAATATGGATTAATGTGGATCCAATCAAGCTACTAACATTTAAAACAGACTGACATGTGTAGTGTACATTAGCAGGTAGACAAACACACAAACACAGATAGAGGGGCAGTGGGGCCTTAGTGAGGTCATCTGCAGTATCCTCCTGCACCAGTAGAGGGCAGCGCCACACTCAGGCTTGAACACAGGAGTGACAGCAGTCATGTGACAGCGAACCACTCAACTGATGGAAATAGGTGATGAAACTCTCTCCCTCTGTCTCTCTCTGTCTCTCTCTCTCTCTCACACACACACAGACACACACTCACACACACACACACACACACACACACACACACACACACACACACACACACACTGACATACACAGAGACGCATACACACATCTTGCAGCTTCAGTAGAGTAAACACCATAATGTTATTACACCAGGCTTTTCTGTGTGAGTGGAAGTGAATGTCAGCTTGCTATTTTTTGTCACTGATAGTGTACACAGTGGAAACACAGCCAGGACACAGGGCGATATGATTTATATACAGTAAAGTGAAATATTCTGCTTAATGTCAGGGGTCCTGGAATCTGTCCTGGATTTACTGGGAGCATCACTGGATTTAGAAAAAAGTGAGTCATTCAGCAAATCTAAAAATAAAACCTCTCAGGGGACAGCAGGGAATTTGATTATTAAAAAACACTTTTACAAATGAGTCAGAATTATTTTTCGATCTTGTTTCACACATTCTTGGCAGGAAATATTTTCCAAGAAGAATCCAGGAGGAAACATGAAGGAAACCATTTGGAAAAGGAAAACTCTGGGTCATCCAGAGAGCTCTGATATAAATATAGGTATTTATGTAGTGTAAACAGTGATTTAAACTGTGTTTGGTATTGCTACAGTTAAATGGCTGTTACAAATGGATAGTAATGATAGAAGTGTTGTTTCATGGAAAGCTTCATTAGTTCAGATTCAGGAAATTTAAAACAATAATGTAACTATCTAACACTCCACATGTTACTATGTGACTATACTAATGACAAAATTTGTACAAATGGGATTTAACAGCAACAATCCTGCAACAAATTGTCTCTTAAAAATGACATTTCAATTACATCCCTACTGTCAAGTCCTTGCATGACTACCTAAAGTTGATTGTAGGTGGGAAAAACAAGTTTTCTGTGCTCTGTGAAAAAAAATCCCAGCACTGTTCACCAGTGTTCCTGATATGCATTTCATAATTTCACAAGTTTCCCCAAAGCGATAGCAGTCCTGACTTGTCTTGCTTTGCTAGTCACAAATTTGCTGCCTGGAGGCGCTACCAAGATGATGCCCAAGGGAAACGATTTCAGAAGTTGTAGTGGCAACAGCAGAGACAGAGGTGGAGGTAACCAAGCAGCAGCAGCAGCAGCAGGAGGAGTAGTAATAGTAGTAGGAGCATGTGGTTATTTGAGAGAAAAGTGAAGCTCTCTCTCTGTGTGTGTGTGTGTGTGTGTGTGTGTGTGTGTGTGTGTGTGTGTGTGTGTGTGTGTGTGTGGGGAAACTTTGGGAAAAAGTGTGTTATCTTGCCAGCTGTCAGAGGAATGAAGCAACAGCCAGTTGACTGAGCGCTGTGTGTCAGGGGATAGAAAAGACTTCTTCAGCTGAACTGCCACAGCATTCGAAGAAAAACAAGCTGGAGTGACACGTGGTGCTGGTGCACGATAAATCATGGGTGGGGGTGGGATGGGGGGCTTCTGGTGTGGTCACTGCAGCAATAAAATACAGGATAAATTATCGCCATTTACATTTTTGTAACATGCAGGGCACCGACGCTAAATCACTGATAACTGAAAACCCTAAGCCACACCTTAACTGTCCAGGTTTCAGGTTTTATTCAAATATAGTGGGAATCAGAAACGTCTCCTGCAGTACAAAGCTGCATTTATCTGGAAAATGAATTTGTGCTGCTGACGTTTAAAGTAAACACCACCCTCATCTGTCCCTGAATGCCGCACCATTACTTCAATCTGCATCTAACTGCTTCTTGTTCCTGTCCACTCCCCGACATTTAATCCTTTCATGTCAGGGACATTGAGATTTCTGATTTGAGATGTCATTGTGCAAAAGTTACATGAAAAATCATTCTGGTCATATCTGAAAATACAAGCACAGAGAAACCAAGCTGACAGACGACCCACACATGACGGAGGAGCATTTAATCTGGTTGTACTCAGTATGTAACTGAACCTAGCTCTTCTCATTTGACCTTCAGTGTCTTTTCACTTGGCAGGTGTAACTTACTAACCTGCCTCCACTCTGCCTTATTTTGACAAGTTGACTGAGTCTTCAAGGTTAAACAATGTCAGGACAGTCGTGTGTGTAAGGGCGACAAAGTTTTGCAACACAACAATGAAAACGATGGCATCTGGTGGCTCGACCTCTCCGTATCGCCGGCCTGTTGTTTTGGGCTAAACAATACCTCCATGGCCTTTAACAGGCCGCAGCAACAAAAACTCCAGTCCTGTGTGGCTGCGCAGTGCGCGCTGTTACCATGCCAGCATACAATAAGCCACACACTAATGGTTATCACTGCGAGGCCTGGCATTTCTTGGCTTCCTCAACTGCCAAACGACTCTGATTCCTGTACTGAACCATCTAAGGTCATTGAAGTCATTATCATTTCCACCAATTTGGAAGGAATGTCACTTCCCCTGGTCATTTTTCTCTCTGATGCCAAACAGATCCTGTAACGCTACCAACAGTGGTCGCCCTGTCCTGTCTGAAAGAAAAACTCTGGTACATTACAACTATTTTATTTTTAATTTTGTAGCTTCAACAGTCTTGAAAACACTGTACTCACCTAAGCAACTTCTGAGATCTTGGCGACACAATGACCACAACCCCGACCATAACACGACCACTAACATGAGACAACGGTACAGGTTGAAAACAAACCCCCTCAGGTGAGTCAAACATATATTTACAACACAACACTGATATCGTGGTTCAACATTGACCTGCTGCAGCTGTGCACATTGATGATTTGCCGGTGCAATGAGGGATAATTACAAATTACAGGTACATGCACTTTTAGTTATACCTTTGAATTAAGTGGAAGCGCATCTTCCAAAATTGTCAGTTTGTTCACAACCTGTATGAACACCTGACCGCTTGTTTTTACCTTGTTGTTAGGCTTTCAACAGGATCAAAATATTTTCAATGTAAATTAAAATATATAATTTTGAGTGTTTTGCTTTCCTCTGAATCCAGGACAGTAAATTATTAGTCAGTATATTTACTGTAATTTTATACGTGACACACAGCTGCCACTTTTTAAAAATACCAACTGAAAAAAAAACAATATCACTTTAAGAATACGCTTTATTTTTAATATTTTCACCGTTTTATCTTGATGTCAAACAGCCCCTTTCCTTTGGAACTACATTATCCCAAGTGTTGAACTACTGTATTCCTACTTTTAATTCTGTCTGACTCAATCAGCTGATGTGCGGAGTAACAGAGTGCGCTCCGTCGTTGTAGGTAACACACACAACCCCAAGTCAAATAACCCGATCTGTCACTTTAAGCTACTGAATGTAACTTTAAAATGAAGAAACGTTACAGTCTCCCTCTTATGAAGGAAAAGTTGAGTTCATAAGCATAAATGCCCCTTTGTTCAAACACACTCAGGAGCATTTCTTGGTCTTATATGACCAGTAGCTTATAGCGGCTAATGTTACAGGTAGATACAGCTATAAAAGTGACATTACTGAGCGAGTTTGCTTTTCTACTTGTGTTACTGTTAAACTATGTTTCAGCCTTCACTACCATCCTTCATCCTCATCAGCCTTTAACCTGTAGTTGTTAAAATGTCTGTAGAAGCATTTATTTTTGTTCGTTTTTTAGTTAATTTTTTCCTTATTAAAACCTATTCCTCCAGCTTGAACTGAAGTCCTGCTGAACGAGGAGTCCTGTTGCTCACTGTTGACTCCTCCTGAAACTTCAAGCTTAACAAATCTTCGCTGACTTCACTGACAGACTTGTTTTATAGTTGAATTCGGTGTGTAATTGCAAATGGGAAGGCAGTGCAGCTCTGTGAATATTTACGCTGTAGGTATTCAGCCATCCAACATGACTCACGGCCGCCAAACAATAGCATCTTTGTAGGCTGCCGCTAAATCAGAGCGCACAAGAAACCCCTGTAAGCCGCCCCCTTTGCTGTGAAATTTAAGTCAAATTAAGGAAGCGGGCTGGATTCATCTTGACAAGTGCAATAAGGCCACATTACAGCAGTAATCATAAGTCTTTTATTGCAGTGAAATAGCTTCCTGCTTCAATTAAGTTCCAGTGCCTGCATTCTCCTGACAGCAGAGTGAACCGAGGGGAAAGTAGGGCACAAGACTCGCTGCAGAGGGGTACGGCAATTTGTTGTTTCTGTGTGATGAGACGGAGGTTTAGTATTTTTGCAGAGAACGTGGTTCAGGTGCAGGCAGGGGCTGATAGCAGGAGGGGAGAGAAAAAAACAAGGTTTGTTCCTAGAAGCCTGCTTCAGGGAACGATAGAGGGGCCCGGAGAGAAAAAAGAGAGAGAGAGGCATCCAGCAGCATTGTGTGAAAAGAGAGAGAGAGACAGAGTGAGGGAGAAAGAGGGGGAACAGGGCTGAAAACAACCAAACACACATAAACAAGCTCACACACATAAACTTGACCACGTGCTGGAAAACCACACACACATTCAGATTACTGAATTTGTGAGGACTTCTGACTACATCCATCTCTAATCCTCAAACCTGAACCTGATCTGGACTTTAATGAAAAATCCTTCTTTATCAACAACTTGGGTCTTTTTTTCATAGTTTTGACCGTTGTTTTTATCAGTTATAATGTTGTAATCAAGTATTTGCTAAGATATGAGAACACGACAACATTACCACAACAAAGTCCAAAGTTTAGGTAAGGGATGTTTTCAAGTTCCCTTGTCCCAGAAGTTCATTTGCTAGTTAAATTTGGTTTGGCTATCTATGTATCTTTGTATCACAGTATGCATTTAAAAATACTTTTTTTTACTTATGTTTTTTTTTTCTCTCTCTCTGACATTGTGAATTTGTTTTTATATATATTATATAATTTATCATGTACATTTTCATGTAAAGTCAGCACATTTCTAAAGCTGAAAACACACACACACACACACACACACACACACACACACACACACACACACACACACACACACACACACAGGACTGGATGAAAGGTTACTGTGTGCCTCAGCGCCCCTCTGTTTTCCTGGAGTTAAAGGCGGACTTTGAACCTTGTGGGCCAACAAGGGGAACATCAAGGTTAGCAAACGCGACACAGATTAAGATACTGGGGAGAAAAAGAGAGGGAGAGCATGGGAAAGGAGAGGTACGCCATGGGAGTGGGTGGTGTTTAAAGCATGTATTAAATTAAAGGCCCCACTTCAACAGGCGGCGTTCTTTTTTTTGTGCTGCAACAGATCTGCAGACCTCTGACAAAAAAGAAACATTAGGGTGTCTGAAAATATCAAGTTCTTCAACAGGGGTAAATGTTCAGATATGTGTTGCAGAAGTGAGGTTGGAGACGCCCAGAGGAAATAAGTGTTCTGATCAGAAGTTTTCGTTATCTACCAACAGTATAGAGGGGCTCTTACTAGTGATGGGTCCTCTGTCTCAGCTCCCAGGGACTGGCTGAAGTCCTCAGCACTGAGAGGAAGACTATCCTCTTCCTCCTCTTCCTGGTCAGGCTCCTCTCCCAGGGCTGGGAAGACGGAGAGCCCGCCCACCTCGGCATCCACCATGCCATCCAAACTGTCGGTCAGAGCGGCCAGCAGAGCCGCATTCTCCTCTTCTATCTGTAGGGAGTCAAACGCAGAGAGAACATGGGTCAGAACATTGTGAATGTACAGGTTAAAGGTCAGCACATTTCTAAAGCTGAAACCATCTCACCACAAGGTCTATTTAGGAGCTGTGATGAAAAAGATTTTACCTGGCTAGCTTTGCTAACTTGCTAACTTTTAGGCCAACATGGACAAGAAGTTGAATATCTCCCCTTCTGTGACATCTTTGTCAAACCCCCATTAACTACTGTTCCCCATCCTACTTCATTTCTACATTTCCCAGGATTCAAAATCATTTCAGGGAAGCAGCATTAACTTTTTTTTCTCTTCTCTCAGCTGCTGTGACCATATAAGAGAAGACATGAATTGCAGGAGATTTTCCGGTGAAGAAAACGCTGACAATCAGCTTCACTTATATCCCAAAATACCTGTGGCCACATTGCATTCTGGTCTATTTCCTCACATTCCCCCCCTGTGTGGTTGTTGAACGACGGCAGAAAATAGCAGCTCTTCAAAGAAGCCCTCACTCTCATTTGTTCACATTTATTGTTGATGTAAGCCTGAAAGAAAGCTTGCGTAGCAGATACAAGCTACGTCTTGTGGTGAATTAAAGGTCCCATATTTTACACTTTTCCAGTGTTTTATTTAAAGTTTTGATATTTATAATAAATATAGTATTTGTGGTTTCAAGTATCAAAAACCATCTCAATGTAGTTTTACACCTCCTCTCTCAGGCTTTTCTCTGGAGCTCTAGTAACAACAGGTCGGTGAGCCAATCAGAAGAGAGGAGACTCTGAGCCTCTCTTCTGATTGGCTGACTGTTTTCTGAGTGATTGAATAAAAATATAGCAGATGATGACGATCTCACTTTATACAATATGGGACCTTTAAGATTTTACAAATTTTTTATGTGACCCTGCTCTGCAATCCACAGACATGAAATAACAGCCATATTTGAGTCATTTAGTCCTGAGTATCAAGACAGTTGGAAAATAACTAAATTCTAATAGATTTATATACTGTATGTATACTACATTTATGTATGGAAATAGAAAAGAGACTTTTGGAAGCTCTGTCATTGCTGAATCACTCCCAGAACCAACCTCTCCTCTATCTTCCTCCTCTATTCACGCTTAATCAGCTGTTATCTGAAGTCCACTCTTGCTTGTCCTCTATCTTGTTTGTTAACATGGTCAGGATAATGTAACCCTGACCTTTAACCTCATTATAAAGAACAATACACAAGTTTGCTGAAACAGGAGTTTTTGTCTTATAAATGGTTATTGACCAGTCTGCATCGTCATTTTCCCATTCACTTTGATTAATGTGATTCATTTTGACTGCCTTGGTTCCTGTGATGGTGTACATGCTTTTCCAAGAAAAAACAAAAAGAAAAAGAAAAAGCATGAAAACAGCCTAATTTGAAGATACACATCAAGTACACATTTATCTGTAATTTCAGTCCAAAATTTGCCCCTTCTGCACCCTCCTCCATCCCTCCTGTTACATCCACACAGGGGTTGTTTACTGTTATGGAGCTGCCATCTTGCTGAGAGCGGAGTCTGGTGGAGAGGTGATAGCATGGCTGGCCTACGGGAAGCCACTGAGCTCCAGTCATCTGTCTCTTCCTTTTATCATCCAGCTCTATCTGTTCCCGGCTGCCAAACTATTTATTATTAAATTTATTCTCTGTCTCTCAGGCTTGCTGACGCTCTTTCTCTTCACTGGATGCGGCAACTTAAGAGTTCGAATCTCTCTAGTCGATGTCAGGAGCGTACTCAGAGTCAAAGTTAAAGTTTGATGGGGCATAAATGATTCTGTTCCTGATAATTATAGTCATCTATGGGTGAAATATATTTCCGTTTTACTTAATTCACTCCTTTATCCACATTGTGCTACATCTCCAGAGGCATGAGTTTGAATCCAACTTCTGATACATAATTTTCGTACTAAAACGTTCTTTCCATTTTTCATCCTGTGTGAAAGAAACAGAGACGGCAACAGTGAAAGAGAAAAAGTGACATATAAGAGGCAGCATAACAGTATTATTATTATTATTATTATGTATTATTATTCTCATCATTTTAACCTAACCTTCCTAACTCTCTCCAAGGCTAAATGAAGTCGGACTACACACACAAACACAGATCAATCTGGTCTAACATGGGATTAGATTCCGATGCGCTACTGCAAATAAGTGGCATATTGATGGGAAGCAGAGAATCAGAGACACGGGGGGCCTCATCTGTCCGCTTATCACTCTATTCATTACTGTGTTCATAACCCAAAGCCGTCTGACCGTCTGCTCTGCTGTAGCCTATTAGTCTGATCAATACAATATTGGCTAAAATATAATATAGTGGAGGAATGAAGGGGGGCGAGGTAGGGAAAACCAAGGGAATATCAACTTTTCTTTAAAAGATAATAAAGACGAAAGTAGAAAAAATTGAACTATGTATACAAGCTGTGAAATATGGGTTAAAGTAGTTATGAGACTGAGCACAAAAGTTGAAGAAGTTGAGGAAAGAAGGCAAGGAAAGGATGATGTCAAAACCCGGAGAAAATAGGCATGTGAAAAGACGGATAATAAAAAGAGAGAGAAGCCATTTAAAAGGGAAATGTATGAGAGAGACGCAAAAAAGAAAGTGAGATAAAGTCAGAAAGAAAAAGACTCAATTTGAGACTAAAGTCAAGAAAAGATTCAGTGAGGAATCTGAAGTGCAAGGGAAAGGAGGAAAATGGAGCAAAATTGAAAAAAGAGAGCTCAACAAACAGATAAGAGACAGCAAGTAAAATAGCAAAAGTATTTGAGAAAAAAAGATGGAGAGAAATAGAGACAAATGTGCCTGTATCCATGTCATGTTTTCTCTTTTGTCTCCTTCCTCTCGTAAGTCTTTATCAGTTGAATGCTGTCAGCAGTAGATCACAGAAATGAAGCTTCCTGCTCTCACACCTTTCTCATAACGATTATGCCGTCAGTACAAATATCTATTATCGCTTATGTACTTCTTTTGAGTCTGTCCTCAGATACCAACTGTGTCGTAAAGTTTTGTTTTGTGTCGGCAGCAGGAAGACAAACAGTCACTCAGGCGTCAGCTAATGGGGATCGAAATGAGAATAAAAACTGAGAAAGACACAGAGGCAGTCTGTGTTTACTTCACCTACATTCCCATCATGCCTTGCCTACCTTCGTTTAACCAATACTGTGTAGTGCATCGCAACATTACAGCAATTTTCACCAGCAGAGTTGCATTACATAGCCGATGATCTGGACCTAAATGCTACTTTATCTCTTTGTTGTCGTCTTTTTATTCTCAAGATGCACTCAATTTAGCCTCTGTAATGGGACCACGAGACATAACTGGAAACGTATAGACAATCAATGATCCAGGGTTTGCTTTCAGATAGAAAAAAAACAAGGAGGGTGTTCCCTGAATTCATCCAGCAAGGGCACCTGATACTGTAGCCTCGGGCCTTCCACTGGCGCTGTAGAAGCACTGGGCTGATCCAAACTGATGGACTGCTTCCGTCATCATGTTACACACAGCGTAACTAGCACTTACTTTCTTGGCAGTGCCCTCTGAGACATGCTGCATGTCCAAATTTCAGCAAGGGAATCAGGTGAAGGGTCAGGGCTTTGCATGTGTCAACAGCGAAGGAAATGTTGGCCCCAAAGCCAAGATTTATTAAATGTACGAAATCGTCCTGCCCCCTGCATTTGCCTGTTCAAACCCACATCTCTTACAAAATCTGCTGAAGACCCACTGGACTAATAATTCCACATTTCTGCTGAACAGTATTATCAGAAATAAAACATTTACACAACGCAAGCCACCTCTATGTCACCCATAACCTTAACCCAAGCTGAGGAACTGAAATCCCTTAGCACCTCAGTGGGACTGGGTTGTTTTTACTAACACTGCACAAAATCAGCTCCACATTTGTTTTAAAGCACATCTAAACTAGGTGTCCTCTAGACACAAAAGGTTCAGCCATTTAAGGTTCCTTCTTGTCATTGCTCAAACACTTATGTTGTGTTTAGGGGTCAAACAGGATGTTTTTCCTCAATCAAATCAGATTAAAAACTTTCCATTTAAACTGTGGCTTCAGGATGCCAACTTTGTGGATTAGTCTTAAACCTCAAGCAATCTGGGCTTGAATTTGTTGATGAAGTGGGTCATTTTCTTGTGCAAGGGCTTGTTTGTGCCTTTAACAATGTACCTGTACTTGCAACATTTGCAGCAGTTTCTTAACGAACCTGAAGCCTTTCTGAACAATTCTTCAACATGAAGCAGCATTTTGTTTGTCTGTCTTTGGAGTCTGATAATCAAAAGGGGGATGTGAAAGCCATGTTTTTTACTGGCTGACTTAGAATTTCCCAATGGTGGACTTTCCAACCCGCATTTAACATGGCTTAAAGGATAAAGACAAAATAACTACTGTTTAAAACCAGCTAACTCTAAACGACTGATCCTTAGGCCAAGATTATCTGTAAGTAATAACATTTACGATAAAAGCATGACTACAATCATTGAAGAGCTTGTCCAAGGCTGAATTCAGAGCAACATCTGTGTTTCGGTGATGAAGCCTCACCTCGAAGAGCTCATCTGCCGTACTGTAGTGGATGGAGGCCGGTGATGCGTCTGCAGGCTGATCGTTGCACCACTGCAGCTCGCTGAGACAGTTGACGCTGTCGAAGTCGCTGGTGTCCAGCTGGGAGAGGTCGATGTCCGGGAAGTCAGTGTCCAAACGGTCCGAACACACCTCCTCCTCCCCATACTGAAGATGGAAAAAGAGAGAGAGAGAAACAGGGAAAGGTCATGTTAGTCTAACATCAAGATTAAAGCAAAACTCCCAGGCGGTTTGTTCTTTTGAGATACAACAGAAGTGCATGAGCCTCTTTGTAAAACGTGATCCCAAAAAACTGGAGGTGCTGATCACAGCTGGAGGAAGACTCAGTGAGAAATGAACAAGTTTGCATGCGTCACTCATGTCTGCCACTTTGCTCTTTTATGCGATCACAAAGGAATTGCTGTTTTCTCAGTAACTGCCGCTCTCTGAAAGGCAAGCTACCAAACATGGGAAACAATTCTGTTCCCTCTATGAGACTGCCGAGGTTGGTGTTTTCTCTGAAGTTCATTGCTCAGCGCAGCACTACCATTGTTAGAATTAGGGGTTTGGTTCCCATTGGGCCACCCTTTCTAAAATATGTATGCAGTTGAAGTACTGTGAGGCACTTTCGATAAAAGCTTCCATCATCTGGCATATACTGTATATTATTACACTGTTAACTGTCTGAGTCACAAGGAGCTCTCATCAACAGCCCCTCATCTCTCAACAGCTACTCATTACAGATAATGAGACTTCCATGTTACACGTGGTTCGACACTGAAACCAATAGAGGCATCTGCCCCAGCACAATGCAGGATTAGACCAAAAATGTGTCACACACACTGGCAGTCGTTGTGGAAGTGCCTTCATGCATTTATCCTGCTACATCTCCCTGTGGCTCACAACAAAGTGCAATCGTGACCCAAGAGGTCTTCAGGTGATTAGTTCCCCTTCGTTGGTTGAGTGTGTGTTAATTAGTGAAATGAGCTGTTCTGCTTAATATGTAGGCTCTTTGGTCACGGTGCAACATGGTTGATCGAGCTTTGTTTGGCTGTGTTTCATGCAGTCAGACATGTTGTGAACCACAGTTCTTATAAACTAAATGATTTGCTCTGTGGAAATCCTCTAGAACAGCCTGCAAGAGACAATCCTATGAAGATTACCTCAGGGCACTCTCAAAATGTTATGAGACCTTACTCCAATTGCAGTAATTCATTGCTTTTCAACTGTGACACAAGCTTTCATTCATTCACAGATTAAAATGTAAAATTACTTGATGTACCCCTATAAACCTCATTAAGGGATCTAGAATTCCTTTGCAAACCTCAGAAATCCCTCTAATAACCTCTTGAACCCACTTCATCCCTTGAACTTGATCAGGGACATTGCCAGCTCCCTCACGAATCCATGAAATACCCTCATGATCCTTTGGGAACTTGTAAAACCCGTAGATCCTAAAACCCTCACAAAAAAAGGCTGTAACCCCAGTGAATTCCTGAACCCCTTCAATGAAACCCGAATCACTTTGAAGAACCCTTCAATCTATGTAAGTATCCAGGAAACCTCCTCAAGAACTCTTCAGCCCCTCTCAAAAGCTCTTAGACCTCATCAAGAATGCCTCAAAGCCCCTCAAAAACTTCTGGAGTCCACTCTAGAAACCCTGAAACCCTCTCAAGAAGCTTTATAACAGGCTGTAGAGTGTTTGAAATCCCCAAGAAATCCTATAGCCCCCTAAAGAATCATTTACACCCCTCTAGGAACCCCTTTTAACGCTATTAAGAATCCCAGAAACCTCCTTAAGAGTCTCTAAAATGCTCTTAAGCACACGTGGAATCCCCTTGCAAATGCCTCAATCACGTTCAAAAACCACAGGAACCCCAAATTGTGCTCTACTAAACTAGTGTTCCAGTCAGAAATAGCTGCCACGTGGTCTGCAGTCACAACACATGGCTTAGATTCAGACAGAAACATTGGGCCACGTCACTGAGAGAACAGAAAAAAGAAGAAGAGCAGGAAGTGTGTGTACGTGACTCATTGTGTAGCGAGGCGACTGTGGTCTCTCAGGGGAGAAGAACGAGGGAGGAAGGAGGAGGAAAAGTTCGGCGAAAGAAGGAAAAGAGGGCAAGGAGGGGAAAGAAAGAGGAAACACTTGGGAACAGAAACCAGTCCAAATGGAATTTAACAAGGAATCCAAGCATTGTGTGAATCTGTATGTGTGTGCACATGTAGGCTGTTTCCTGAGAAGACGAGAGAGGGATCAGTGACCTATTGTATCTATGATGAGGAAGCATGCTCTGTTACTGGTCTTTCATTCACTTATAAGCCCACACCCACACACACACACACACACATGCAGACACACGCACACACACATCAACACACTTCCTTTTCATTCATCTCACAGGGCAGACCAGTTAAACCAACCGTCTTTCAAACTGAATCAAACAGACGGTTTTCACTCCCTATCAGATTTCTTCAGCAGTAACGTCAACTGACTCTAAACACTAAACTGCACATTGTTTCTTTAGTATTTTGTCTCTGACATCTGAGAATACATATTGTGTCCCATGTTATAAAATTAGTTATTTATTCTGATGTTGATGAGAATATGAGAATATGACAAGCACAAAGGTAGAGACATGAATTTAAAAGTGTATAGAAATAGTAAAAGTCTATTTCACATGAATTGTTGTCTTTATAATACAGGAGGTTACACTACGCCCTCTGAGCAGCGCTACGTCTTCCAGGCAGATTGGAGGCTATAGTGAGTCGCTGTGTGAAAGTGACATGACGGGCCGGGGCTAGCTGGTTAGCGTGCTAATTTCAGTTGAAGATGTTGCTGTCCACACCTGGAGATATCTGTTGGTGAGTAAAGGAATGAAGTTTGATGCTGAAGTTGCAACATTTCTTCTAGACTGGTAACTAAACAGCTGTTGATGCTAACGTTGTAGCAATAGCAATTTGTTTGCCATAAATTTAACCTGGCTGTCCAGCTGAAAGATCTGCTGCAGCAGCTAACAGCTGGCTAAGCTAATCAAATCTCTCTCTGTGAATCTGCAGAATTCACATTTCCTGAAAATTAATCAACAGTATACACATTCAGGATGAATTTATAATAATTCATTATCTCTGCTTCCACACAGCAGTGAATGACCATAAAGCTCTCAATTCTCTAATCCTTCCCTGCAGCTCTTGTCTTGTGATTCTGCCACTGTGCTGATTTTTGAAATTATTTATCTTGTTTCATATCCTTACATTATATTTTAAACTGTTTTATTATTACAACTGCTCCCCTGCCTGTGTGTGTGTGTGTGTGTGTGTGTGTGTGTGTGTGTGTGTGTGTTTATTTGCTCTGAGTGAGGAGTGTTTATTTGGGTCAAGGGATGGATAACACGAGCTGATATCATTTATGGTTTCATAAATTACAGAGCAGAATTACACAGCACACCAGAGCAGACTTGATCAAAGAGCCAATCAGCAGAGTGGAGAGAGAAAGAGAGAGGATGGAGGGATGGAGGGAGAGAGAGGTGTGAAGAGGAGAGAAGGATGAAAGGAAAAAGGAGGGAGAAAAGAGGGAGAGACCAAGGGAAGAAAGGGAGGGGAAAGAGAGATGAAAGGAAATAAAAAAGAGGGAGAAAAAGGGAGATGAGGACCAAGAGAGAGAATAAAAGAGTGATAGAGGAGGAGCTATGAGGAGAGGGAGGGGGAGGGCAGTCATGACTTGATAGAGAAGCAGAAGAAGATGGGAAGGAGGGAGGAGACGAGATGGGGAAAGGATGCCCTCTATAAGACCCTCCCGTTGCTTCCTCTTCTTCCAGTTGCTGATGCAGATGTGTGTTTTCACCTAGCTGTCTGTGCATATGTGTGCGTGTGTGTGCGCGCGCACGTGTGTTTTTGTTAGTTAGCATGCAGCTCACATCCCCCTCACGTGTGCCTGACTCATGCCCCTCCACCACTCGTTCGCCCTGCTCATCATTCCTTTCTTCTCTCCTCTTTCATCTCGTTCTCTTCTCCCTTCCCTCCTTCACCTTTCCTTCATTCAGCATCATTTCCTCTACCTCTGCTCTTAATCTGTCCTCTTTTCATTCTTCTCTCATTCCATCTCAATAATTTCATGTCCTTTTCTTCTTCTCTTTTCTCCTCTTTCCTCACGTCTTACGCCCTGTTCTCCTCAGCATCATTCTTCCCTCGTTCCCTTCTTTTGTTGCTCTTCTGCTGTTCGCTTCTCTCTTCCTCTGATCTTTGACTTTCTTCTCCTCTACTTCTTTACTTCCTTTTCTGTTTCCTCCCACCATTTTTCTGCTCTCATTCTTCCTTGTTGCCCAGAATCTCTTCTTTCTCAGCTTCTTCTATTCCATTTTCATTACCTTTCCTTTCTCCTCAGCACCCGTCCTCTCAGCTTAGCTTTCTCATGTTCTCCTTCTTCCTCTCCCATCTAGCCATCATCCTCTCATCTCTTTTCTTTCCTCTTTACTGCCCGTCACATCATTCTTTTCTTCCATTCCCTTTTCCCCTCTCCTCTCCTTTTTTCTTCACTCCTCCATCTCTCCTCTATTTCCTTTTATCATCTATCTGTCTATCTATCTATCTCTATTCCTTCTCCATCTTCTTCCGATCTTCTCCTCTCTCCTGCTCTTTCGTCATCTTCCCTCTCCTAGCTCTTTTCCGTCTTCCCTTCTTCTTCCTTACATCCTTCCCTCTCTCCCTCCTCGTAAACAGAGGACAGCTTGATTGATTTTTTCGTTTCCACTCAGGCTTTCTCTCTCCTCGGTCATCCCTCCCTTCTCTTCTCTTTTCTCTCCATAGCAGCCGTCAATCAATAAAAACATCCTTGGGCATAGCACACACATTTCATACGTCTCAACATGTTGCACCAGAAAAAAGGAAAACTGGACAGGAAGTGGAAAATGATCAGTACATACATGCACACCTACATACAGGGCTGCTGTGATGTGATGTCATTGGTATCACATTCACATACCATCTGCTGGTCTGTCCTGCTCTCTGTCACACACACTCAAACACACATGTACCGAAAGAGACATCCACATACCACATGTTAACACACATCCCTTGCATATAAAACCACGTCAACACACGTCATATACACATGACACGCATCTGAGCATCCTCTCTGCAGCAGCAACAGAAGGCGATAGGCGACCGCTGAATGTGGCTGTGGCGCGTTCCCAACTCTGCGCTGCCTCTGAATAATGATGAAGCCCCCGACAGCTACGCAACATGACTCACAGACGCCGGGAGGAAGAGGCAGCGCGAACGAGCAGCTCAGCAAGAAGCAACGCCTTCTCTACTCCGCTCTTATTTCCTTTTTCCCAGCACTTCTGTGGTGTACATGATCCCTGAACATCATGTTGCATCTATTGTCTAAGTGCAGTGACCGGTGACCTCGAACATGCTGGTTGTTGTAAGATTTTCATAACGCATCCAGGAAGATGCTCGATCAATAGTTGGTAGTCTCGATAAGGTAAAGGAAAACTCCACCAAAAATTTAAGATTTTTGCCATCACAACAGTTTCTAATGGCAGTCATAACAAAAGAAGTGTCCAGACTACCTTTCATGACCTGCTGCCACCGCAACCCAACCCTGGATTAAGAGGTTGAAAATGGATGGATAGATTTACCAATAGTTGCTAAGATCCTCCAAAGAAAGTTTCACAAGTCTTTATACATAAACAACCAACAACCAGCGTCTTAGTCTGCAGTTTATTATGAAAATGTTACATTGCATTGTGTCCTTTCTGCTCTGCCATCTCCATGTTTAAGGACTTGCCAAGATACTTGGGCAACTAAAACTACTTGGCTAAGGTTAGAAAAAGGTTACCCTCATGGTTAAAAGAAGCCAACACTGACTGCTGTTTGAAGATGAGATGAATCACTGTCAACTCTCGAAATCCAGCTTTTCTACTCAGAGAGGTGTCAAGGAAATACAGACCTGTCTCAACATGTTTTCACTTTCATGTCTCAAGTTTTAGTGTGTCAATTGTAAATTAATAATTTTTGTAACTTCTGTTTAACTTGGTTGAGTCAAGTCTAAAGTCTCAATTCAACAGCTCGACTTTAAATTACATCACCTCTGGTGTAATTATATCATAGAGTGAATCTATGAGTGTGAAATTTCCCCTTCGCAACACTTCAAAAAGATGCTTGTTGGGTAAGCATAAACATAGGTTGCTTTAAGCCTTTGAGCAAAGATCAATGCCGTCACTTTCCTGGTGAGTAAAGTTTCTTTGCAAAGTAAAAAAGCTGTCAAAGTTTTTGCAATTCATTGACTCTTTCAGATGAACAGAGCCCTCCTGTGCTGGGTCAAACACAGTTCATTAGCCCAGTAAGGCAGTGAATCAGCCTATTTGAATCCATATAAAGTCTCAATGCATGGAGTTCAAAAGAAGCTCACTCAGACTCCCTGAACATCCCCTACTGAGGTGGCCTTTAGCGAAAAAAAGAGTTTGAAATCCACAAGTCTGAGGTGTGAATACAAATCAGGGTTTTTGATGAAAATGCTCAGCCACCTTTCTCTGGGAAAAATAATAGTCTTATATTTGTTAAAAGGGGAAATAAAGGGGAGAAAAGTGGTTTATTCTTCTATGTTTTAATGCACTGTAATATAAGTGGCATAACACAATGGCATCACAGGAATGAACACATCACTCACTGTGTCTCTGTCTAAATCGATTATGGCTTAAATGGAGCATTAGACTGGCTAGATTAAGCAAATGGCCATGAAATTAATGTTGAATTCAGACACCTTTGAAGTTACTGAAAGGGCATACTTCAGGGAAAATTACAATAAGTCCAGTTGGAGTTTAGGGGGGTTTTATAAACAGAGGAAAATATGAATTTTAAGCAAACAGAAATACAAAAGGACAGAATAAATGAACTGATGAATACACTGTAGCACAGAGGTATTTCACAGTATCTATTTGTGCAATTTCTGCTAATGTGATTCCAAAACTTCATCCTGACCTTTGACCTTTTGAAACCTATAAAACGTAGCGGCTAGTGTCTGCTTGTAAAGGGCATCATAGTGTAATTATGGTGCTTGTGGAGGAATGGGGTGTAAAAAAAAAAAAAGAAAAAAGCAAGTGTGGTGACTTCCATTTGTGGTTAATCTCTGCCTTAGTAACAACAGTGAAAACCTACTGGCCTGTTCAGTCATAAAAAGCCTGCCGGGACAAACGCGCATTAAACCTGCGCTATTTATAGCGCGGCCTGGCACGTGGGAGAGCTATCTGGGCTAAAACCAGCAAGTGGATATGGAAAGGCCAGCGAGACGCCAGCATGTGGATGTGCTGAACATGCATCATTCACTTCTATCTTTACACGCACCATACATTCTCATCAAAGGGTTATCTCTTGTTTGACTTCTCACCACGGTGCTGAGGCGGAGCTGCCTGTCCTTTCCATTAGTCTTCTATGAATAGTAGATTGGAATTATGGTTACACAAGGATTTCTTGGAGGCTGAAAAGATCTTATTGGTTGAGTTGAGCCACTGTGGGCGGAGCTAGAAATATGAAGCTAACCTTTGTAAAACCTCAAGAAACACCATCCCAATACTTAGTTACATGCAAGCTAGTTAAGTTCAACCTAGCTGTTACCTGTTAACCTATCAAACAATTATGTTGTGTCACCATTCCATAAAGTATATTAACTGTATACAGTCTATACAATACACCAATCTTTATCGTTTATAGTAGCTGTTAGTATACAATAAATAGACTTTTTTTTTAATTGTTTTTACAGTTTTACATTAATGAGAACCAGGAAAAGTCCTATTGGACATCAATAAAACTGGCATTTTAGACTCCTAAATGCCAAATAACATTCACAAAAAGTAAGCAAAATGTCTTTCTAACATTTTGAGACTTATTTCCCTTTTTTTTTTTTTTTTAATTATATGCAGTTACAAGCACCTCCTCCATTTTCTTTGTACAATGATTTGTAGGATCATAGAAGTCAAAAGTAATAAAACAGACTCTTTTGAGTACACTTAATTTCTCTAAAAAAACGACATGCCAAAAAACTGCATGGAAATGGAGACACCTTAAGTCTGTGGTGAAGACATTTAATGTCCCCTTTCCCAACTTTTGTGCTGTGAAGTACATACAATTTGAATGTATGTACGTATTCTACATGTGCGTTCACGTAAAATTAGCCCTGTACCTCAATCCTGAATGGTTCCGATTATTATGTGATGCTGTATTGATCCATATGGAGAAATCAAAGCCCCTGGCTGCTGCTTTCCTGGCAGCTCTACAACAGACCTTTTGTAATGTTATGTAAGGTCAGTCACAAGCCCAGTCATGTGCCGGTGAGTCCTCGCCAGTGTTCTGGACTGTCCAAACTTCCCTTTACACACACACACACACACACACACACACACACACACACACACACACACACACAGATACAGCACCACCACCATACAAGGTCAAGCTCTCTCAACTCTCGGCTGTAGATGCAGGAGGGCAGCAGAGAAAAAAAGAGTATAAGTCTCTGCAGAATATACGGAATGATTTCTCAGGTCAGCTACATCCACTGGTGTGTTACATGAATACTTTGCTTTGACCCTCACGGGCTTCAGTACTAACAGTTCTGAATGGCATTGAGAGGTTTCAGATGACCCGGCTGCAGGTGCAGAAAGAGATGCTGCAGAAGTCACACTCACTTACAGCTGAATTGCTGAACTTATTCTGCACTTTAACTCAATTCCCAAAAGGACAACAATCTAATTTACCTTTCTTTTTCATCCAGAAGAAGTGACAAGCAACGGTCTAGCAGAGAGTTAAACCTCAGTATTGACCTTTATGGATATGATGGACGTTCAAGCCTGACTGCAGCTACACAAAATATATATTATCTTCATTTTGTTTAGTAATAATAAGGAGTTTGTAATAATTCCTTTATCTATAAAGGTCAAAAACCTGTACTTTCTATACTACAAGCAGTTTCAGGAGCCGAATTCTGATCAAACGCAAGAGTAATGTTGGATCTGCCAGAACTGACACTTTCTCCAATTTCTGAACCACTTTTTTAAACTTCAAATCTCCAAAATGATGCCTTTAACATGCCTCTGAGAGACATGGTAATACAGGAAATGGGGGGGGGGGTTGCATGTGAAGGTTAAATGACAGACCAGAGCCCATCTATATGAAAGATGATGATGAGAGGAGCCAGATAGAAGGTTGTAATCACTTTCTAGCTTCGCACATTGCAGTGACATGAAAGATATAAGGGCAACTTGCCAGGCTCGGGACTGGTGTTAAGTGTCCCACTCCCTTAACTCTCACTTTCTTGTAGGTCACTTTGACAGGAAGTGGTTTATAAATGACACTTCAGACGTTCCCGCAGTGCTGCTGAAACTTATCGACTCACAACGCATAAATGAGGGAAAACCTGCACGTGAACATCGAGCACGGAGCAATGACAACTGACACTCAGTTAACAGATTTTATTTTTGCTTTGCAGACAAGCCTTAATTTTTTTTTTCTTCTCCATCTTTGCCGATTACAGTAATTACTGAGCTGCATTTCCCAAAGATCACTTGTCAGTCAGAGGGTCTGAGAGAATCTCTGCTTTGGGTTTTTGATTGCACTTTTCTCTGTGCTGCTATTCTGGCTTCTAATTCTTTATTTCTTCTTAATTTCAGAACAAACTAGAAACTTTAAAAGCACCACTTCTTGTGCAGAGGCAGATTTCTTTCCCCAGAAAGACTTAATAGAAGCCAAGCGTCTTGTTCAGTCATATGTGAAGGCCAATGAAAGGAGAAAACTTTAGTTGTAATGCGTTTCATTTCATAATAAAAGGCTTTAATCAACAACTAATTTAAATATTGCACATATTATCTTAGAATGTGTTTACCTATACTCTATAAACCATCTCATGACCCTGTAGAATGAGCTCCTAAAGCGCCACTTTCTTCAGCTTGACAACCAATATTTCATCCTGACACGAAAGAGTCGCCTGGGAATAACAGAGTAATTTGTTGACAGGTAATGGAAATGGGAAGCCGCACAATTTAAACTTCCCAACTAATTTTTCTGCTCCGCAGATGACACAGAAGGGATGTGCTTAATTACTGCGAACAAAAAGGACACCCACTCTGTCTGCGGCCCCCTTCCATATTTAATAAGGGCCACAAAAAGCCAATTATGTGCTGTTTGATTATTGAGGTACAAAGTAAGACAATGAAAACTCGCTGTGGGTACGGACAGAAGTTAAATTAGGATGCAGATCAATGGGAATCATTATCTCATGCCGTTTAATCTTTATTTATCTGGAGAAGCTTGACTGAGCAATCAACATGGTTTTTCAGCAGCAACCTGCTTTACATTCACAAAGTTAACATGTGTTCGCAGCGGGAGCAGCTCAGTGCTAACGCTGTAGCTTGTTTCCTTCCTCTAAGCCTGATTTTCCCCCAAACAGGATTCAAACCTGCCCCTAATTGTTGGGTGCATAAAATGTCACAAGATGCCAGAGCCCAAGGTGACGCCTTCAAATTGTTTGTTTTTGTCCGAAAAACAGTCCAAAAATCAGAGATATTTAACTTTCAATTGTTTGGCTCAGAGAGAAGAAGCAAATCCTCACAATTGAGAAGCTGATATCAGACAACATTTGGCTTTTTTTCCCCTGGTAAACGACCTGAAGTTAATTATCAAAACTTTTGACTGATTTTCTTTTAACCAATTACCACCAAAATAATTATTCTGCACAAATTCATTTTTTCGTTTTCATTTTTTGTTTCATTTTTAGGTTTCATTCATTCATATTTTATATTTTCAACAACATGATTTCTGTCATTGATGAACCTTAGCTATTTTACCGCTATGCTTACTTTTAATTGTCATTGACATCACCACTGTCTCTGCAACATGCAATTAAACGCATGAGGCAGTGTGTAGATGTTTTAAGTATGAAAAGCAGATGCTACAATGGTGTAAAACTTTGTAGAGAAACTAACAGAGCTCTTCTCATTTACAATACACTAACCACCTTGAGTGTCATCATGTTTAATTATGGGCAAAATTTCAAGTTTTTAATAATGATATTCAGGTCAGAGATATTTGTCAGAGATTTGGTTCATCATAGATACACTCTTTAATCCCTCAGGTAAACACAAAGTGCGGAAACTACATAGTCAAACGTCCATGCAAGAAAGAGAAAATGAACTTCCAAATTTCGACTCCCTTAAATGAAACATATCTCTGACAAACCAGGCGGTCGGTCTGATCCACAGAGACTCAGAGGAAGAGAGAGACAGAGTTTGTCACTCCGCTCCCTCTGGAGTTTCTCTGTTCTTGGTGGGAATGAAAGATGAACGGGGAAAGAAAAGAAAATAAATGGAAAGAGAGGAGACATTACCCAGAATGCAAATCTACAGCCAGATTCTTTGATAAATTCACTGGTTCATTCAGATACTGCACTTCCACACACACACACAGACAGCATCAGTGTTTTACTGTGTGTGTGTGTGTGTGTGTGTGTGTGTGTGTGTGTGTGGTGTGTGTGTGTATGTGACTGTGTCTATATTTAGCTCTTATCCTGGTCTCATGACCAGTTCTTCCACAGGCTGCTGGTGACTTGAGGAGCCTCTGCCAGACACAGATGACCCCTCAACCCCAACCCCAACCCCAACTACACACACACACACACACACACACACACACACACACACACACACAGACGGACACACACACACACACACGTGTTACAGCTTGATGATGAAAGTGGATGGGGATTATTGTGGAATCAATCAAGTCTAAATCAGACGAGTTCTGCTGGCAACAGTATGAGAGTGTGTGTATTTGTCTCTCTCTCTGTGTGTGTGTGTGTGTGTCTGTGTGGCCTTGACCTCATGTAGTTTGGTTACCACATGACAGATAAAGTGATTTATGTGAACGTGAGCCTGTCTCACACACATTAATGAATGAATGAAAGGCTAAATTGGCAGCTAGTGTTTCTTATTACATGCTTCAGCAGTGAGAGAGAGAGAGAGAGAGAGAGAGAGTGAGAGAGAGACAGAGAGATGTATTACATTTCCTGAACCTTTAAAAGGAACATTCTGTCTAATTTTCGTTTTAAGTTAATTACTTAATTTTCCAAAACTCAGTGAATGACCAGCAGGCGACCAGGCAGGCAGTCAGTCAGTAAGTCATGAGGTCAGTGAGGGTAGGTGGGTGTGTGTGTGTGTGTGTGTGTGTGTGTGTTTGGTGTGTATTTCTGAAAGTGTGTGTATGTGCTGTGATGAGTGCAAATGAGGAGGAAGTGGGACGCTGCTGAAAACCAGACTGTTGTAAAGTACTGGCTGTTCCCATCACTGCTGCTCCAGGGTGTGTGTGTGTGTGTGTGTGTGTGTGTGTGTGTGTGTGTGATTTTATCATTGGGTTTATGTGTATATCTTTGTCTTTCATACGTCACTCACTCTGCCCTGGAGACATGAGGTGATAGTTTATATGATCAAACTGTGGCCGAACTTTAAACAGCAGCTCTGCTTCTGCTCAGTAAACTGACCCAAACACCAGAATCTACACATTTTACAAAGTCGGCTTCTAACACATGAAAGTCTGATAGCAAGTTACAGCACAGAGCACAGGGGTGTAGCTTAGATTAGAAATGTTTGACATCCAGACCAAACCTGGTAGCCCTGTCTGTCTACTGGTAATCAGCCAAACTAACTTCCTCTTGGCAAAATTGTTTGTGATGCATTGTGTAGCTGCCTCCATAATAAACTGTCATTTTTATATTCCTCTCTGTGTACTGATGAAACAAGCTTTCGAGGTGTTATTAGGTGGATGGTGTAGGTGTTGGTCCACTGTGGTCTTCTTGCCTAACTCTCAACCACAAAGCAAATAAGTGCACTTCCAAGAAAATGTTGCACTATTCCTTTTGAAGGTTGTGTTGTACATGTTTGGGGATTCAGAAACTGTTTGTCTATCACAGGCCGCTTTCAGGTGACACAGCAGACAGACTCATGTTGGAACAAGGCGATCCTGCAGCAGATTATGAGTAGAGGCTCTAACTGTTCCTGCATGTTCCTCCTCCACATGACCCTGAGTCTGTGCAAGAACCTAACTGGATCTAATCTACAAAGAATAATCTGAACTTCAGGAGCATTTCTGTCCAAATTCACTCTCACTACGTCTTCATTGCAATGACAGTGACCTCTGACCTTTGACGTCATTACTACCAGTTGCTTGTAATGTTGACAGTCAAGGGACGCAGGCAGGGACAAGTACTCAACTTCAAATCACATGCATATTGACTCATTAACAAAGAACACACATTTGCTCGATCCTCTCTCTATCACACACACACACACACACACACACACACAAACACAACATCATCAAAGGCTCTCTTCCTCTCTGTCTGAGACACACACTTGCTCTTTCGCTTCCTTCATATCTCCATTTCTCTCTCTCACGCACACACGCACGCACGCACGCACGCACGCACACGCTCTGCAAATGATTTCTGGCCTTCTGTCAATACAAGAAGTGTTATTGAGTGCTGCTGATGCCGCTTTCAGTCTCGACTCAGAAACACTCAAGAGTTCAATCAAATGCTCATTTTCTCACTCTTCTCTTCTCTGTTGCACAATCCAACACTGCCTTTAAAAGGTGAAGCCATCAGAGGCTCATACAACAACAAAGGTTGGGTAATAACAAAGTTTTGGACTAGTGGAAGTTCCAGTTCAAGATGAGAAGTGATTTTTTTCAACAGTTTCAATTTGAGTTTTGATTGATTTCAAGACAATAGTCATAATTTCGCTTGCAATCCGCCATGCAGAGGAGTTTCTAACTAACTTTTTTGCTTTCAGGTTTAACCAAACTATTACGATTCATCTACCTCCCAATCATTTGTGGTCTTTATTTACTTCTACAACTACATTGCATCAAAGAAAGAATCATCTTCAGACTTTACGAAAAGGTGTAAAAACGTCCCCTTTTTGTTTGGTTCAGCGCTTCAATTTTTACCTTTCACCCTGAAAGCAAGAAAAGGGAGGAAGAAAGGACATTACAATAATGTCCTCATTACTTTCATAATGACCCTCATAAATACTACTAATGATCCCTCAAAAAACTCCCCAAAAATTAAAGCCAAGGTCGGGATCACCTGCCTTGTTTCTGGCAATGGGTTGCAGCATTGATAAAGAATTGAAAATCACCACAACAATGGCACCAAATTAAAAATAGTTATTTTGAGGCGTGTTCGGGTGACTGATGGCGTGGAATCCAGTCCGTCTACGGCTCTTCCTTCCTCCCGGGAGATCCGTTACACTGATCTCACCTCCAGCCAACCTCTGTCACTCACTGCAACCTAATCTGGCTCTATCCCTCCCTCCCTCCTCCACCATCCCTCCCCTCCATCCCTCGGCTAGGAAGAGCGGCAGAGGCACAGAGGCTAAATCTGGAAGCGGCAGCCCAGGTGAACCCTCGGCTGTCCCCTGCATGTAAGAGGCTAATGACGGAGGGATGAAAATACACACATTAAGCCAAACAGACTTTACTCGATTCAACAGGCTGATTAAACTGCATGCATGTGGGTGAGGTGCATTCGCTTTGGATTGTCATTTCTTTATCTACTGTTCTGCTAAATGCACAGAGGACTCGGGTAAAGTGTCTGTACTTCGGCTGCATGTAGAAGCATCGCCACATCAATCCATGTGTTAGACGTGGAATTTGGCAGCAGCTCTATATCCTGCATACGTTCTCTGATCAGGGGCAGAGCCAGAGCCACGCCCACTACACACCACCCTCACCTCATTGCTAAGCACCCCGCTTAATTGTTGTCAGATTAGCAGTCAAGGCTAAATCGGACTGTTCCACTGGCCGATGGATAAAGCTACAGCCAATCAAGAGCGAGTGAAGGGCGACGTAGCGGCTCAGTGGAATACAAGAGAGGAGGGAGGGTGACAGATGCCAAAGTACAATACAAATATTAGATACAATATTAAATACAATAATTAGTACAGGTACTACATGATGTATCACACAAGAGCCACCACCAGAACTTTCAGGTAATATTTATCACGTTCATTAATAGGTGAAATAAAAATAGTACACATATAAATACACTTGTATGGCTATAAAGCATTGTTTAATCTTAAACTTAATAGTTTAATGTCATACAGAGTTTTGAACCGTTGCATCATTTTACATTTAAACACTTGAAGAAATTACTAGATTTCTGGAAGATTTTTTGCAATGCGAATAAAGAATTTTAATGATGCTATTTATATTTAAAAATTTTAAATACATTTTTTCCTCTCTCTTTGCATCCAATATGCATGATGCTTTGTTTTTCTTTACTTATTTGCATTGCTAGCACTTGGTGTGCAACCACCATCTTTTCTGATAGTTCCATCATGTGTTACTGAAAAGTAGATGTGATGCGACAGTGGCGCCGGGGTTAAAATGTTTAAATACATTAACATGCATATAAACCTTTCTAATCTTCTTGCTCATTACAACTAGAAACAACTACAAATGTAAAATATATCAAAATAGGGGGATCCATATAACAAAATAAAGCAGTTTTTCTCTAGAGCCTGGCTCAAAGTCAAACCATCCATAGCCCATAGCCGAGACCCAAAGAAAAATCATGAGTGACAGTTTGGTGAAGGATGATGACGGAGGGCTGAAGACAAGACGGAGTGGTGGGCTAAAAGGAGTGGAGAGCTGCCGCCTTGACTCGGCAGGTAGTGGGCGTATCTGGTAATGGGATCGGAGGAGGAAAGCCGATTCAGTGCTCAGAAATAAGAGCGGTGGTGGCAGCTGAGACGGCGTGGAGGCCCTGCCAGTTCGGTTCATTCAGGGCAATGCTTCAGTGTGAGAACAGAATGAAGAAAAAAAAGAATAAGTGAGTCTGGAGAGTGTTTGCAGAGACACTCTGAGTTTAAGAGGATTGAATGGCTTCACTTTTAGTTGAGCTGTGGCATTAGGGTTTGTTTAAAATTTAAAAGTGAAAAAGTTAAAGAAAGCGACAGATGAATAGACAAAAGGATAATAGTTATAAAAAATTTAAAAAAAATTTATAACAGAACTGCTATTCAACCAGTTTTTAGAATAAAATGCTTCGGTCCAGATCCACATGATGACGTTATTTTCGTGGCTGTTGTATCATCATCTCTTCTACATCCGAATGTCCTCTGTGTCCTTTTTGTCATCACCCCCCCCCCCCCCCCCCCCCTCCCCAACATGCGGACTTGCAATTTCTTTAAGCACTTTCCAAATTCCCTGCAAGAGACCTCTGTTGATTAAATTGCCACTGAACACGCTTTAACCCTCAGCATCTAGGATGTTCCTGTCTCAGGTGTCCAACCGTCCCAGCATCTAATTTCAGAGCACTTGGCCTTCAGCTACACCAAAAAACCCTGCACCCGATCTATCAATCCATTAGAGTCCTTGTGTGGTGCATCTTCATCTCTATTTATAATGTATGTTTCCACAGACAAAGATGATGAAGTGGCAGACATGTTTCTATAACTACATACAGTGTCCTGTGTTTCATAAAACCAGTTTTCAGTTGATGAAAAGACGAGAAAACTTGATTTATTCCCTCAGACATTTCCTATGTTGCGGTGAACCACGGTGCGGCAGCAAAGTCAGTGGAACTTCAACAGCAGCTGCGTCTGTACGTTCAGGTTTCCTCCTGAATTATTAAACAAATGCAAATGAGCTTCTGTAACACTTTGTGAGAGCGAGTGCATTGTGTTGTGACCCCTGATGCACTGATCCATCACTTCATGCCATTTCTTCTAAATGCTGGTGCTATAAAGCAATGTTCCCCAAACTTTCTCCCCTGTGATTCACTGAAAATTAAGCTCAACCCAAGAGCGATGTTCAATTTTTCTTTTTTTAATTGAATAATTTTCGGTGGTAAATCATCCATAAATTAACATAAAAAAAGCAAACCTTAAAGGGGAATCTGTTGAAAATAATGAATACATTTTGTAACATTAATATTTGTTTTTTGCTGATCCCCAGATTGGGAACTTATACCAATAAAATAATGATGAAGCGAAAGTGGTGCTGTAATAAACCGGATTTTGTCAAAACACCTGCACTCACTCTCAGTTATTTGCTAATTTTGAACAAAAAAAAACCTTTAAGGGATTCTTCTTTTTCAGGGCACGGAGCCCAAAGCTCGAAGCTGCAGCTTCAGGACTGAATCCATCACTGTAAGATCAGTGTATCTGATGGCACTCTCAATAGCTTCGTTAGCAATTAGCAGTGGACGCTGATCCCAGCTAACCATCAGACTGGATTGGAGAGCTGTCTTTGATCCTTCCTCCTCTCTACTCTTCTCCCTTCCTCGCATCTTTACCTCTTCCTTCTCTTTCCTATTTATTCCCTTCTTTTATCCCTTCTGTTCTGTAGTTTGTTTTATCATAGCTCTTACCCACCTTCCTTCCTTCCTTCCTTTCTTTCTGCCTCCTCTCCCCTCTTTACTCCGTTGCTTTCCTTATTTTTCTTTGCCATCCTTCATATCTTGCTTTTTTCCATCTCTTCCTCCTTTGTCATTTTTTAAAGACCTCACATGCTCCTTCTTCCATTTGTGTTAATGTTGCATTAGGGTTGGGGTTAGCATGTGGGTCCTGCATATAAAACAGGATACACGCTTGTTTCTGCACATGATGAGGCATCCAGATCAAACCTCCTCAATCACTCTCACTGAGGAACTCATTAGGAGGCAACCAGGAATACCTATTAACCCGTGCAACGTCTCGCTTCTCATTTTCCACCTCCCTCCATCTTTCTCTCCATCACATGCCGTGGATGGTCTGAGGCATGACACTCATTATTCCCTGCAAATTACTCTTCACTTAAACATCTGGACTTTTTGGCACAGAAAAGTTGTAATTGAGTTCATTGGCTCTAAATGTTGGCTAATTATGATTTTCTGTATCTTACTATGATATTATAACTGCAAGTCATCATTCTCCAATAATCCATATCTGTTCAAGCCCTCCTCTCCGTCTCCATCTTTCCTCTGGTCCCGCTATCCCTCCATCCCCCCCTCCATCCCTGGTAATCTATCTTTTCAGCCAGGCAGCATTTGTAAAGCTCTTAACGGGATTGGAGAAAATCAGAGTAAACCTTATCGCAAGGGTCAGGTCAAAGGTCAGCAGGGAGGTTAATGATGGTACGTACGTGGGTGTGTGCGGAGTGGAAGAGGATGGTACTAATTCTATATCACTGGAGAAATCCCAGAGTGGAAAGGTTGTGTGTTCATTACTTGTGTATGCATTTTGTGTAATACAAGTTTGTGAAACTAAACACACACACACACACACACACAAACACACAAACACACACACACACACACACAAACACACAAACACACACAGGTCAATCAGATTACATCACCTTCATTTAAACTCCTCCGATGGGCAGTTTTGACCCTGATTGCAGCCAATCAGATTTTATTTGCCTATTTGTTAACCTTCATTTGTTACAATTTATGAAATGAAAATGAAATCAAACCTTATAAAATGTAATTTTGAACTTTTTGAAAAGAAATACACATTGAGTCTGGCCTCTGGCCCCAGATGGGGTCTACTTTGGATTCTAGTCTCTTATTTGCTCCCCTGACCCGGGCCCAGCCTGCTCTCTGCTGCTTTTGTGTCATCTTTCCTGCTGCCTAACGACGCCGTCTGCAAAATAAAAAGACGATGCAGCAGCAGCAGCACAGACTCGTTCTGCTTATTCTGATGAAAGGACGGCTGAGGCTCTACATAACGTCAGAGAAACAGAGCTGCAGAGAGGAGGGGGCGGTGGAGGGAGGCGGCGCAGAGCAAGGACGTTGTGGGGAAATACAATCCTGTAGCCGTGTAATACGATATCACTGAGTCACCGGTGGATGTGGGCCTCAATTATCAGCAGTCAAATTAGATAATGTGCGTGGAACGACCCGAATATGCGCTAACTCCAATGAGGAACTTTAGCTTTTTATGGTCGACTAAAATCCAGGGAAAAGGTGGTAAAACATGACAGGTGTGATCACTTGCATGACTTCATTGTCATTTCCCTTTACAGCACCGCATCACCAGACACCAGAGTGGAAATCTGACACTGAAGTACAGAGAGGTGGGGTTCCTACAGAGAAAGAAGAGGGAGACGAGGGACACCCTCCAGTAAGCTAATGAGCTCAAGAGTTGGCATCCACAGGCTGTCTCCTTTATTTCTTCTTTTTTTTGTAGTTTCCAAACAGAACTGAAGTGATGCCCCGAAGTACAAACTGTCAGTAGCCCAGAGTGACGAAAAACCCTCGAGTGCAAAAAGCTGTCTCTCGTTAAAAAACCTATACTTTAATCAAAGGTAATGATTCTGATTTAAATCATCAATTTTCCTGTAGACAAAGTGGTAAAGTCAAAAAAATATCTCATTTGGCAAAAAGTTTTGTTTTAATGGAAAAATGGTTTGGTAGTTTGCCTTCTTCAACGTAAGATATCTTGTGTCAACACCAGTGCTGAAAAGTTTATAATGATGCCTTCCTGTATACATACATTTAGACACAGGCCAGTTGGTGAGTTGTTCCACTCAGCAGGCGATAAAACAAAGACTGAAGGAGAGTTTTACAAAGAGAAGCTACTGTCAGTCAATCAATTAATGAACCAATCACCTTAACAACTAATCAATTCCTGAAAAGGTCAATCTTTCGATGAGACAGACCACGGGGCTGAAGCAGATGAATCAAACTCTGTAAAGTGGCCGCTCAGGCTCCAAAAACTAAATCTTTGATGCCCCCCCTTCTCTCTCTCTCAATCTCTTTCTGTGTCTCTCTACCATTGGACCGTCTCGCTAACGCAGCCCGAACAGAAGCATAAACCTGAAGAAAACCTTAGCGCTCACAGCTAATTACATGCCTAATCACATCCTGTTTGCGGCTCTCACAAAAACATAAACAAACCTGCGCGTGTGTATGTGTGTGTGTGTGTGTGTGTGTGTGTGTGTGTGTGTGTGTGTGTGTAAGACAAATAGCAGCTGATTGTGATTTCTCTGCCGGTTGCCGCCTGCAGATTATAGTGTGGAGCTGCGTCGTGAAGATTGGTCACCGGGCAAACTGACTTCTCATTACTGTGTTGTAATGTGATGCCTAGCATATGGTCACACACACTCACACTCACACACACACTCACACACACACACACATAAAAAAAACATCAACTACCCACACACATGCACAAAGTTAAAAATACCTATCCATCCATGACACTGTACCAAAGTAACACACACTCAGGAGAAAACACACATGTATGGACGAAATACAACACTTATCTGCTAGCACAACAAACAGCTGAGGAATACACATGTAAAACATACATAGGCAGCAAATGCACACAGATACATGTGCTAACAGACTCTGCTATTCCCCCTGCCCCCCTCACTGCACATAATAAGTCATATACACACGTGCGCACACACACACACACACACACTCACTATCAGTGATCCAAAAAGCCCATTTGTGCAAGTAAATCCTATAGTCTCAATTTAATTGTAATGGTTCTGTGTTCCCCTACAGCTGGGTGGGCCTAGTTAACTGTAACTAATAGAAAAGCTTATCACAGCTTGGCAACTCAAACACACACACACACACACACACACACACACACACCGGTGGCTTCCCAAGGTCGTGAGATTTCTTGGAAACGTGTAGATAAGCAGAACTCAGCATGTGAACTGTGAGGTCGAAGGGTTGAGGAGAAAAAAAAAACCCAGCATGTCGATAGAGGAGAGACAGCGGTTAAAGTGGCTATGGGAGCTAGCATCATGTAGCATTCACTATCAGTTCATCAAAGCCAAATTATGACGCCTTTGTGTGATTACAGTAAACAAGAGAGACCATGGTGGAGATGATGGGGAAGACCTTATCTCACACCAGCAATGATCAAATTAAGACTCCATTTCCCATCAGCCCCCTAGCTTTCCCATTCTTGAAATCAATAAACATGCCACATATAATTTTTTTGACTCTTTCCACCATCCACTGTCACCGGTATCGATAAATTAATCGTAAATTACTGAATATATATATATATTTTTAAAAAATCAATGTTTATTAAGAAAATAATCATTATCCCTGATGTAATATTGTGTCATACTGTCACGTGGCTGTCTGTACGCTGGCAGCTGTCACACACAGCAGCCAAGATATGAAGCACACATACCTGCATATCCATGACTGCTTTACACTTGCATTTTCCCAGGACGTCAAAAATATACCCTCAAATGCACACACACATGCACACGCACACACACACACACACACACGCACACACACAGTCTACAGGGGTTAGCAAGTCAGTCAGCACAGTGGTGTCCTTTACACAGAGACAATGACAGTAGGTGTCTAATGTTACAGCAGCTTGGAAAACACACACACACACACACATATACACACACACACACACACCAGGACTTTGACCCAAGAAGAAAAACTGAAGGAGACGTTAAAACCCTGAATTTGCCTCAAGCTCACAATGAGGTGGCACCACCTACAGCTGTGTTTGTGTGTGTGTGTGTGTGTGTGTGTGTGTGTGTGTGTGTGTGTGTGTGTGTGTGTGTGTGTGTGTGCGCACACGCACGTGATCCAGGTACTGTATCCAGGCAGATTAAGCACTTTTATCACAGTGGCGTATCTAAATGGCCTGGTCTCACACACACACACACACACACACACACACACACACACACACACACACACAGGCTGATTTATGGCCTTTCTGTGTTGTAGCTGCTCTATTAGTGTGAACAGTGACAAGATTCATTAGTCAAGACACAGATGAAGAAAGGACAGAAGAGTGAGCAAAAGAAGGAGGGGAAAGTGAGCAATAAAATCGACAGAAAGACAGGTGAGTGAATGGAAAAGATGGAAAAGAAAAGCAAGAAGAGAGAAAGAGGAGGAAGAGGAAGGAGATACAGACGGGGGAGAATGGATGGAAAGGAGAAGGAAAGAGAAAAAGGAAGAAAATGGGGGCTTTAGAAAGAAAGGGAGATAAACTGGGTAAAAAGAAAGGAAAAGGACAGAGAGCAGTGGTGTGACGTGAAAAGGAAGATAGAGAGGTGATAAAATTAAAAGATAGAGAGAAAGGTGGAAGAGGAGAAGCAGGTAAAAGGTAACTGACCAGCCCTGGGTCACCTGATCTAATGGCTCATCTACCAGCTGCATCACGACTCTTAGTGAGTGTGTGTGTGTGTGTGTGTGTGTGTGTGTCCTGTCTTGTCTCATTCTCATGCAGCACTCAGAGTGTCTGCAAACTCCCCCTCCCTTCTGCCTGTCAGTCCTTTTCTTTATCCCCTCCCTCTTCCATCCCTTCTCTCCCTTTTCCTCCCCTCCCTTGTTCCTCACTTCTCTTGCTCTTTATCCGCCCACTTGCTTTTCCTCATCTCTCCCCTCTTTTCTCCTCCTCTCCATCCCTCCTTTTCTACCGGTGCTGCAGATCGGAGAGGTGAAGCCGAGCAACACGACACACCCATTTCTCTGTGTCCAATCCCCCACCCTCCCCATCCCTCCACCCACGAACCCCTGCATCCATCCATCCATCCCTCCATCGGCTCGTCCAGTCACGACTCCTCAATGGTGCAAGGAGGACTGACAGGAGGAAAACACTGAGTCAGAGAGAAGGAGAGGGAGGAGGAGAGGAAGGGAAAACACAGGATGAGAGCAAAGAAAAAGAAAGAAAAGAAAGAAAGAAAGAAAGAAAGAAAGAAAGAAAGAAAGAAAGAAAGAAAGACTTCCATATTAGTTTTTATGTTGATGTATAATCGCACCAAGGGGAAAGTTTTCGGAACGCTCCCTGCTCTGAACTGCATCACCACACAACAATAACTTTGACAGAAATAAAGGAGGACGTGTTGCTCGCTGTGATGGATTACCTTTTTCAAGCAAGTTTCAAGTCTCTGCAAGTTGATTTTTATTCTGTACTGAAATGAATGGAAACTAATGGCTGCCTGGAAGGAAAGAACATTTCATACATCAATCTTAAAGAAGCCGTTGCCTGTTTCAAAAACTGGTCACCACGAGCTGCCTTTAACATACTCAAAGTGTTTCCAAACTTCAGACTTTTCTTTAGAGCATTGAGCCAATTTGGGTTTCCACATTTACACCAGACTAGACCTGAAGGAGCTCAGCTCAGCTCAGCTGCCATCACCATCGTATCATATTCTCTACAGGGAAAAATGGCTCAGCCAGTCATAGCACTGTGTTTTCAACTGCAGCTTTTATTTTGTTTTACTTGAGTGAAAGACGAAACTGCTACCTGACAAACAAGATTTCCGATAAACTATTGAACTTAAAATAAAGTAAGGTGTAATTGTAGAGAATAAACTCCTCCACCATCTTTCTGTTGCAGATTAATTGGCTATTTTTACATCTCAGTAACCAATCAGATTACAGCATTTCCAACTGAGAGGAGGTTACTCTTAAATTAAGTTGTAATTTACATTGTTTCAAAAGCCAATATCTTTTAATTCAACCTACATGCCATGTTCCTGCTTCGATTCATTATCTTCTACATTTCCCAGAATGCATTGTGAACATAAAGGTGAAATGAGACACTATATATTGGGTTTTTCTAGACAGTGTTGAATAGGATAGTTAAAAATGATAGAAAAAAAATGTATGACGACTATATAGTTACACCCACTAGTTTGGCTGGAGGTCACTACTGAAAGATGCACCGTTTTCCAGGAAGACCATTTGATGAGATCTCTAAGCATTTGGACTGTCAGGGGGAGGATCATGACACAGTTCAGAAAGGTCAGTGTACAGCTAATGGGAGAGGGAGGTTAGAAGAGAAAGAGACAGAGAGAGAGAGAGTGTCTGTATGTCTCTGTTCTAAATATAGAGTCCAGCTATTTGACAAGTATTCATTTCAAAACATCAATACGAGACAAGAAGGAGAGAGAGACAGAGAGAGGATAAGAAAGGGAAAGAGAGGCTTCTTTTTCTTATTGTTGGATAATAGACCCCTGAACTCTGCCCTAACAATAATCTTGCATGTTCACTGCAGGGCTGATTTAGGACCTCCAGTTTGGATGGGCGACCAATGATTTCTCCTTGTTTTCCTCTGGGTCAGCCAAAAACTGCACACTGTACTGTAAGAGCCTTAGACCCAATGTTGCTCTTTTCCTAATCCGTCTCTCACATGACCCTCTCCTCTCTCCTCCATACTGTCTCTGTATCTCTCTCTTCATCTCAGTCTAAATATGGAAGTTGTTTTTGCAGCCATAATCGTCCTCTCTCTCCCTCTCTCTCTCTGGTCTTTGTTCCTCCTGTGGGATCTGCTCTAATGTATGGAGAACGACGCAGACAGACTTCTAAACATCAGCGGGACTTGACCCACACTTCCTTCCTGAAATTACTCATCATCTTCCATCGCTGCTCTTTTCACTCCCAAAACTTTCGAGCGGAGCCGAGAAGGTGTGAAGATGGGAGGGGGAGGGAGGAGGAGGGGGGAGGAGAAGGAGCAGGAGAGAGGTTCTGGCTCTGAAGCTCATTGAGATCAAAAGGTCATTAAAAAGGACCAAAAGGATCCAATGTCATTCTATCTCCTTCAAAAGGGCCAGACTAAAAGTGTGTGTGAATGTTAGAGTGTGTGCGAAATTTGGGGGTTTTATTGTCCCCTAACGCCCCCTTCTCTTCATGCAGTGGGAATGCTGGGAGTCTGGGCAAGGGGGGTAGGTTTGTTTTGAAACTCTAGTGCGGCCTAGAGGGGTGGAGCTCTGACCTTTACTCAGGATGTGTGTGTGTGTGTGTGTGTGTGTGTGTGCGTCTTGGGGTTGAAAGGACCCAGAAACAGCTGTCCCAAGTTGCACACATGCACACACACACACACACACACACACACACACACACACACACACACACACACACACACACACACACACACACACACACACACACACACACACACACACACGTAAAAATAGGCCTCAGGGTTAATGCGCTTGTCCCCCATTGACTCCCATTCATTTCGATGCAGCCAGCTGCTCATCCAGTAACAGAAAGGTTACAGGTTCGAACCCAACAGCTGACGTGCCCTGGAGCAAAGCAACACACCAGTTGAAGAGAAAACACATACATACACAATGTATTTTATTTTTACAGACAAATTACAACACCCCCAGCATCAACATAGACACACATTACTAGCGCACAAACATTAACCCACATGCATACATATTTCTCCTACACACACACACTTCCAGGAGATACAAACATCCACACCATTCGGCCCAGAGGAAATGGTATTACAGTAGAAACAAGCACAGCTGTCACACGCACTCTGTCACGCTGACACGCAGCGGCGATTATAGCTGCAATCGCACAGCTGATTCTGCACGTTTAAAGACATTATACATCCAGAATCTGCTTTTCTATACCATTAAGACAATAATCCACAACTTTAATTCATACAAATGTCCTGCAATACACATTAGTATCTCTACAGCGTACACAATCCACGCAAAGCTCTAGAAAGCCTTTTCCAGGGAAAGCAGTCCACCGAATAGGATCTGATAAGATTCATGTTTATGGAAGCAGGAAGATTAATTATCTAAATCAATTTTATTCCCTTCCTCACAACAACAAATGGCTTCTTGTGAATCAGTAAAACTTGCAAGAGCTAACCTCTTCTGTTCTGTACCTCATCTGACACCCCCCCCCCCGCCATCCTGCAAATATCACCTGACCTGAGAAAAAAGGCGTGATCCGAGCTGACCTCTAGCTGTGAATCGCTGCTAAATTAACAGCAAGCTAAAGAAAGATGAAAGCGAGCGTTCTCACACCCTGATGTTCCCCCCCCCCCGACGCCAGCTACTATCCGCTGTGTTTGTCTTCTCACTCAAGACAGCTTCATCCAGGGATCACGAGGGAAATGGCAGCCGAACAGATATTTTAGAGAGGATGATCTGGCAATTTCCAACAAGACCTGGTTCATGGGAATATTTCTTCGCTTTCAAAGCTTTACGCTCTTTACGCTGTTGACTCCAGGCTTATAAAGAAAAGTAGTATCAGGTGCATGCAGCAAAGGTAAACAGTCCCATTACATAAAAGAAAGGCCCTGCTATAGAAGTGGAAGATGCAAGAAAAAATATCAATTTTCTTTATCAAAATAGGTTTAAAAAAAAGTATGAAACAAACATGAAAACGTGAATGTTTTGATATATCATCTTTTTCTCTGTCTGCAAACAGGCTTTTTTCTTTATATGACAGAAATGTAAGGGGTAAAAATAAGCCTCAAGATTACTGGGTCAAACAAACCAGCAATCTCTGTTGAACACAGAGACATTTATTAAAGGTCCGACATTTGTCACTTCTCCTGTGTTTTATTTGAAGTGTTGATTCATAAGAAGAAATATTTGTGGTTTTAAGAACCAAAAACCATCTCAGTGTAGTTTTACATCTCCTCTCTCAGGCTTCTCTCTGGAGCTCTAGTAACAACAGGTCGGTAAGCCAATCAGAAGAGAGGAGGATCTGAGCCTCTTTTCTGATTGGTTGACTGTTTTCTGAGTGATTGAATAAATATATTGCAGATTGCGGGCAAACACTCAGAGTCACCAAATCCTGATCCATGTGGGCGGAGTTTGGGGAATGGCTGAGAACAGAGACTGCTTTGTTGTGACATCACAAAGTTACAGAAGTCCTGACGGCTCATTTTAAGGCTCAGTTTTTGAATACAGACTGTGTGCATTTCTCTATGGACTGAGCGCTTTGAAAAACTTAAAATTTGAGAGTTTAAGTTTGAAAACCATCAATGCTGTTGATTTCCACTTTTAATTAAATGTCTACCAATTGGCCGGGGAACTACCGGCTGATAATGAGGTTTAATTGCTCATTCATAATTGATTGAAAACACAAGGGTTCTTCATCTTTCTAAAGAAAAGATGAAATAAAGGGATTTCTGTTGTTCACAAGCAGCATGTAGCTTTATCGCACCCATCAGGACCATCATCTTTGTCTCTATCTCCACATCTCCCCGGTATTGTATAAAGTTAAAAAAAAATAAGCAATAAAAGGTTTATAAGTCCTAGTGCACATCACACATCTCACATTTGCCCTGCGCAGAAACAGCTCGGTGTGTTTCTTCTGCGATTCTTTACACTATGTGTGTGTGTGTGCGCCCTCTGCTTATAGATGTGTGTATGTTTTTTCCGATGATGGTAATAGCCCAGCCTTAAAAAGTTGTCCTGCTCATTTAGACAACTCATTTCTCCCTCTCTCTCTCTCTCTCTCTCTCTCTCTCTCTCTCTCTCTCCCTCACACACACACACACGCTCTCAAATTCCTCGCAGTATAATCAGTTTTGCAGTGAATACACAGCAGTAGAAGCAACAGCAGTAGTTTCTTTTTTTAATGGTACACAGCGAACAGAGTCTGGAGCCGCTACCACAACTAACAGCACCATAAAACATTACAGGCAGTCAGTAGCAGCTACACACCTCACCTCCGACTCTCCTACACTCACATCTCTCAGATTTACTTCCAGGGGTTGTATGGCTGAGCAGGAGAAACCTCTGTGCCGTTAAGGCCCATTTAAGCTCAACATTAGATACATATACCGAAACAGACGGAGCCTTCTGTCCATACACTGCGCTCATTTCATCCGAATTTGTGAACGTTTTCTGAAAACTTGGACGAAACAGTGCAGTACCACCGTGGGGGCAGTGTGGTGAGATTCAACCATAAGACACGAGAAGAAAGAGAAATTTTGAAAATAGTGGAAAATTTGGTGGAGAACTTATGCATTTTCTAAGTCTTGGTAGAGCCAGGGTAGTAATTTTTGTCATGTATTATTTAATATCATTATATACAAATAAAAAAATAAAATTTTACCTCATGAGTCACTGGGTAAAATTTGGAAATAATTGCACTTACAGCACAAAACAGGAAGATGGTGCTGTTCTTCCAAAGCAAACAGAAATTATGTTTTTTAGTGGAACCACTGAAAGACTGATGGATGAAAAAATGATTACTTCCAATATAAGAAAATCTTTGAACCACCACCTTCCTTCTAACAAGTTTTTTTTTTAAACTGTTGACGTGACAAGACACTGTCTCGAGTGTGTGGTCTCATTTCCTCTTACACACATGAAATATTTCTTGTGTCAACCTTGTCAAAGTGTCCATGAGCAGGAGCAAACCCTGCCTACTTACTGAGTGACTGTGTCAGCTTAGTGTCTTTTAATGTCACAGAGGCGGACACCGACTTAGAAATCGGCCAAATACAAAATGACTGGTGGCGAACAATCCAAATTCTTAGAGAATAACTCAAGCCTGAGTCACGAAATCCACAATCCTGCACACAGTGGGCAATCAATCAATGCACCCTGGGGTTAAAATCAAACACCCATATCTTCTCTGGCTGTGGGTGCTGAATTTGAGATTCACCACTCTTGCTCAAAATTCAGCTTTTTCATCCATCATGGCTTTATTTTGGATTTTCACCGCACCTTCCAAATGCATCATAAGAGCAGTGGGTTGTCTATCAGGCGCACTGGGGCGTGAGGGCTGAATACAGAAGCCTCCTGCCATTAAGTGTGTGTTTTTAAGAGTAGACCCCGGCTACATATACACACAAACACAGAGACACACACACACAAAACTGATGTTTTTCTCCCCAGAGTTTGATTGTTTTTGATGCAACGTTCAAAAAACATACTTTTCAATCAGAAATACTTTGATTTTCTATCACAGAAAGCGATTGCATTCCCTCAGCAGCTTTTGTGTTTCAGCTGGTCTTATTAGTTATTGTGTGTGTGCATGTGCCAGTGTGTGTGTGTGTGTGTGTGTGTGTGTGTGTGCATGCCTGTGCGTATCTTTGTATGTGTGTGTGTATTGTGGTGGATAGTGTGCGTCAGCGATGTTCACTGCTGTCTCATAGGAAGCAGAAAAGGGAAGACTGCGAGCAATAATGCATACACACACACACACACACACACACACACACACACACACACACACACACAGACAGACAGACAGACACACACACACACACACACACATACATAGGTGCACAAGGAGGAAAGGACATCTGCAGACTCACACAGTTCATACATGTTTATGACAGAATACAGGCACACACACGCGCACACACAACACACACACACGGCAGAGGAAGTGTGTATGTCTGAGTGTGTGTTAACTGACTCATCTCATCAGTATCTTGCTAATGTGGAGACAGACGGCGGTGCCATCTGCTCACAAGGCAACCGCACACACCAGCAACTTTTTTTCAGGCAACGTCCCTGAGCAACATTGCTCTCAGCGAGCACAGTGATTGGCTGACAGCAGCTCAGACTGAAAAGAGTGAGGAAACACACTCATATGGTACATTTTGTTCTCCATTTTCTTTTGTAACAGATCCAACTCCCTTTAGCCTTTAGCTGTACAGGGCTAATCTTTAGCTTGATTGTGTCTACAAGGCTAAACAAGGCTTACTATTAGCCTGGTTTTAGCTAAAGAGAACCGTCCAGCCTATACAGAGCTAATCTTTAGCCTGATTTTGGCTGCAGGGCTGCTTAAAGCTACGTAAAGGTTAGCTGCACTGCCTAGTAACACTATATAGAGTTTAATGTGAGCCTGGTTGGTTCACATGGCTAGATAAGGCTAATTGAGGTTTTTTTTTTTTTTTTATACTACAAAGCCAAACAGGGGTAGGTCCCATTAAAAGGCCACTAGCCTAAGTGATACCTTGTAGATAAACTAGTTAATAATTTCCCATTTATTTTATTTTCATTTCATGACTTTAAACAGTGTTTAAAGAGCCAGCTCTAAAAGTATTCTGACCAACCTCCCCTGACTCTGGAAGGATCATTTAACCCATGAAAATGTAAATGAATTAAAATGCATCAACTAGAGATTTGAACCACTTTGTTAAAATGCTGCCAAAAAAAGGAAAAACTAATTATAATTGATAACAGAAAAGATCATTATTATGAGCAAACAGCTTCGTTATTGGCTAAATCAGCTCTGTGCCCAGAACCATGCCTCCTGGGTGTCCCAGAATGCATCTGCCAGTCAGTGCAGTGGGATTAGAGAGAGACCTTGTTTGGGTTAGGTGGGAGATTTGGCAGAAAAAAGGGGGTGAAAATGGCTTTTTAGGGTGTAGGATTGTGTGTCTAAATGGGGGGAGGTGAACATTCAGCAGCAGAGGTAAAGCAGCTGTAAAGCTGAGATTACTCCTAACTGGCACACCGAGGTCATTCATGGGTAACTGGGTGAATTAGGCCTTTACGCACAATACTGGTGCTAATGAGTAAAAACCCCTCCACACCAAGTTCAGGGATATTGATTTTGAAATTTCAGCTGAAGTACAGCAGGATCTTTCCATATGTTGAGAAATGAGACTTGTGAATCCCTTAAGAAACTTAGATGCAAACCCGAACTGGATAAAAGGTTCACATTCTGGAGATAGCAACAGAACTGTTCTAAATCAGGGTGAGAGGGAATCTAGTCACTGTGGACAAAAAACTAAATATCCAACGTTTGATGACTTTTTGGGAAAATTGCAGCTTATCAGAGGAGGTTCTGCTTTGATTATCGTCATAACAACTGCATTTTATTCTCATGCAAGCACAAACAGGTAGCAAATTTGTTTGTTTTTTTTAGATCCGGATATCTCCATAAACCCAGCGAAGAAATAAAAAACAAACTCTGAAGTAACTTAATTACACTGTTAGGAACAAAAAGGTATTCTGCTGTCAAACACAGACCTGCACTGACAAAACGGTACAATGTGTAATATTTTTCCTGGCAGTGTTATGTAAACACACATATACACACACACGCACACACATAATTAACAAAGCTCCGGAAACACACAACTAAAAGCCTCCGACTCTGCCACTTCACACACACTCCTGCAGTCAACCAACAGCATTATTCTGACAAATAACCTGTAATTCCCACCACTGGCCCGACGCCAACATAAACTTTCAACACACACACACACACACACACACACACACACACACACACACACACACACACACACACACACACACATTCGGTACATACTGTTTAATTAGAATATTTCTGACAGCTAAAGAGGAAATGTCTGTTGTTTTATTACTAATCCGGCTCCATTATTGGGAAATAAAACAATCTGGTAACCTGTAAGCAGCAGAGGAAATCTATATCAATCGTATGTTTTCATCCTTTTTTACTTCTGTTTTACCAAATAAAGGTATCCAGGTGGGAAAAAAAATTACCTGGAGCATCTCAACAAAACTTGAACTTATCATCCTCAACTGAAACTCAAAGGAAAACCTTAAAACCTAATTTTCAAACTGGGTGATTCCTTCACATCAGACATATTTTGTAATCATGTATGTTTTCCCTTGACACCTTCATCTAACAACCGTCTTTTCATTTTAATAACTACTCCATGAAAACATCGACAGAGTTTTGGATTGCAATCAACATTTGATTAACCTGAGCAGGAATTGCGTTACCGTGGCGACATTACTTTATCCGAGCTGGGCGGTTTGCAGTCACTCAGCTTTTTGCCTGAGGAAGTTGTTATCTGAGATGGTTCTGGTAATTTTATTAACAAGTAAATGCTGAAGTTCGGCCAAATTGAACATATTCACGGGGAAAAAGGAAACAACAACACACCCAGGTTCCCGTAGTAACATCGTTTCAACTGCCACTTCACCTGACCCACTGCACTCATGTCTGCAAGAGCAAATCAGAGTAAAACAGCCACACCCAGATGATCAGTAGTATCAGGTTTGTGTAAACAGAGTGTGTGTGTGTGTGTGTGTGTGTGTGTGTGTGTGTGTGTGTGTGTGTGTGTGTGTGTGTGTGTGTGTGATGAGGGGAGGAGGTAAAAGTGGAAACTCCACAAATCCAAACCTCACTTGTCTATTGTTCATATCAAACAAAAGCAGAGCTGAAAGATGATAATGTCATTATCATTCACAGAAGCAGCATCCAGTAAATATCAGCAAAGTCTGTCGAACCCGATCAACTACAGTGTCACACGACTTCAAACCTCAGTCCTCACTGTGTTTTCATCCAAAACAGTGGATCCTCTTCTACACCATAGAAAAAAAAAACATTATTCTTCATACACCGTCTCAGTGATGGCATGTGTTGTAGACTTTAGACTTAAAATGGGCTGCTATTCAATTCCACAACTTAAAATACTGAATTTATGAGATTCCGTATAAACAGTCTTCCAATAAACTATTGTTGTTTGATGAATTTAAGGTGTGTTATTTCTGGTAGTCTCGTGGTAGTCATAATTAAAATGAGTACCTGTTCAAATTCTAAGACCCAAACCTCTGCAGATGTTACAAACTCAACATACCTTCCATAAAATATAAGACTAAATAGTGACTATTGAAAGCTTTATGACAACAGTCTACAACATCAGACCAACTGCAATGCAACTGTATGCAACTATAAAGGAAGAGAAGTCTGATGAATGCCGACGCTCAGTACTGACAAACACAATCAACAGCTCATAAAGAATACACAACATTAACCTCTATAATACACCACCTATTTATTCCAATCAGACATAACAGCTGTTATTCACTGAGGCTGTTCACTGAGCTACAGTCCAGAGCGGAGGAGAGGAAGGAACAACGGAGGAAAAGGAAAACAGGAAAAGCTGGATGGAGAAAGGAAACATGATGGAAGAATCAAAGGATGACGCTAAGAGATGGAGGCTGAGAAGAGGAGAAAGAAATGGAAAAGTAAAGGAAGAAGGGCGAGAAAAGAACGGATACATCAAGAAATGACCGGAGGCAATAAACAAACGAAACAATGAAGTGAGGAGAGGACTTGACAATTCTGCTTTAACACAATCTCTCTCTCACGCACTTTGGCATGCGAGCAAACCTCGCTCGCCCAAACACACCTGGGCTACCTGCGATCAAGCATCTCTCCAGCCTTGATGAAGGATGCATACACAGAGTCGCTAGGCAACAAAGGAGTACGTAAACGGCTGACTTTAGAGCTCTACTGCCAACACACACACACACACACACACACACAAACACACACACACACACACACACACACATAGAGAGATCACACACTTGCATTGTGAAACCACACAGTGACATTTCTTGGTTTTACTACACCATGTAGGCTGCTTCTCTCGCCTCCTGCATCTCCTAGGAGACGGTCAGTATTGCAGAACTGGTCCGTCCCCACCACACACACATACACACACACACACAAACACACACGCATAAACAGTATTAATTATCCCCCCTCTCATTCAAATCTGTGAATCGTCTCTATTTCAGCAGCCAAAGTGGAAAAGAAGAAGAAGAAGCAGCAGAAGAAGAGGGCGACACTGGCAGGCTGCGTCGTCCTCAAATGACCGGCAATGCACACACTGAAGAGCATACACATACATGGTCACACACACACACACACACACATATACGATCACGCCTCAGGCACTCACATGGGGACTCAACATGGTTAAGAGAGGCAGGGGGAGAGTGAGAGAGAGAGAGAGGTGGTTTCTGAGGCCAACTGCTTGACAAAATGTGAGCTGGGTTTGCATTCGAATACACTGAGGCCGACTCTCACAACTGCTGCTCTGTCTAAAGAAGAAAGAGAAGAAGAGGAAGTGGACGCATTAAATGATGCCTCAAGAGTCAGCTTTGCTCTGTGACTTTTTTCTCCTCTCATTCTCTCTTCCTCTATTTCCTCAATACTCTTGTCTTCTTTCGTTTCCTCCTCTATTATCTCCTTTCCTCTACTCCCCCAAAACCTGTCTTCTCTCTCCTTTCCTTTCCTCTCTTCTGCTGCTCTTATTTCACCTCTCTCCTCTTGTTTTCATCTTTTCCTTTTTTCCTTCCTTCCTATCCCTCTCTCTCACACTTGCATCCTCCTGTATCCTCCACTCCTCCTCTTTCATCTCCTCTCCATCTTTCCCACTTCCTCTCAGCTCCTCCTACCCTTGCTCTCCTCCCCTTTGCTATCTTTTACCTCTCACCTCCTCTTTCCTACTTCCCCCTCTTTTCCTCTCTCTTCTCCGCTCTCACCTCCTTCCCACCCTCTCCCCTTTCCTCCCATTACTTCCTCTGTCCCCCTTTTTTTTTTCTCCCTGAGTCACCCAATCTTCCTCCTCTCCTTTTTCCTCTCCTCCACCTCCTCCTTCCGCCCGTCTCTGCCGTCTATATCTGCTGATATGCTGCAGTCATGAAGGTCACACAGCTCCCGCCTGAAGGACAAACTGTGGCGGTGGATGCAGCACGCCGTTATGCAGTACAACATGTGAGAGTGTAGCATGGAAACAGTGCAGCTATAAATATAGTGCGCAGCCCGCTCTGTGAATCCTGCCTTCCCTCTGCTCTCTGTAGCGCTGCCTGCAGTACCTGTGAGTGTACAAGTATCAGAGCGAAGAAACAAAACTGCACAAGACATGTCAGGGAATTATCGAATTCAGCTCGAAGCTTCACAACCTCTCCTCTCTCTGTCTCTCTTTTATTTATAGTCTTGGCATACATGGAGAAGCAGCTAGCAATCCACACCATGGGTTCCACCTATATGGGTCCAACCTTGAAACCAGCGCTTAAGTTGCAAGATTTTTTGCAAATTTCATGATGCAAACGGTGCATTTTTATTTCTTATTGGACTGTGTCTCAATGTGAGGATGGAGTAAAGAAGAACGGTTCATATCAGATATCAGGCTACCATAAAAAAAAAAAACATTCGTCTAGATTAAATTCTGTGACAGGTTCGGTCATTTCTGCGACCACAGGGTGTCATAAATTTAAATTTGAGGAACAAATCGAAACTGTAGTCGAATTCGTAGTCATTACTGCTTTGTAAAGGATGGACGGATAATTTATCTCTATCTCGGTGTGTGCCATTTACCCACGCCATCTGACGAGATTTCTGCATATTTATCGAAAATTATTCAAACACTTGCCTGTCAACACTATTTGGAGTCACTGCTATGCAAAGTTGATTTGGTTTAGCTCCAAATTTGACTCTTTTCAGGCCAAATAGATACAAGTTTTCCTCAGATTTTTCTTCTTGTGCGTCTGGAAACACTTCTAAAACCACATGCAGACACTCATGGGCTGCCAAACAATAAATCCACTGTAATTAAATTAATTTGTTTTGAATGGGTTGATTTAAAAAAGAATTTTCTGGGTTATATCGCTCAAAATTGTGTGATTCAGTTACTTTCATCAGTCTGTCTGAAGTCCTGTAGAGCATATCTCTTCACTTACAGATTTGGTTTGCTTTGCTTGTTTTGAAACATCATGCCCCACAGTTATTTTTATCATCAGTGTTTCCTCACTTCAATAGAGCTATTCATGGATGCCTGGTCAGGGAAGATCTAAAATAAAGATTACTTGCATAATTATCACATTTGAAGTAACTGTTAGTTTTGTTTGGGGGATATTTTATTGTTTTAGTTTTGATTTTATCCCATGATATGGCAACTGCTGCCACTACAGATGCCATATGCTCGTGTGAAAACATCAGTCAGAATACATTAAGATGTGAAAAGTGTAGCTCCAGTATCCCACTAATGTGCTTTAAGCACCTGATTTGGTTCAACTTGTAGAAGACGTTTGGATGTTTTCAGTCAGATGAGGCAGTTTTCCAAACACGCAGTTATTCAAGTCTAAACCAAGTGCACATCCAGTACATCACAGCCTTTATCTGAAGCCATTTTCACTGAGGCTCTATTTTTTACCAAGGTCTGATGGCTAAGAAAGTGTTTCTCCTCCCCAGGGCTCAGAACGCTGTGCTTGGCCCAGATAGTCACAAGGCTAAGCCACAGTAACAGCCCAGTGAGGTGCTATGATACCAGTAATGCAGACTGACAATACAAACCTACACTAATGGTAAATGCAGCAAATGATGTGACAGTAAAAGTCTATATTTACGATGTTTTGTTCCTCTCCAGACCCTCTCCCCTCCATTTTAAAAAATGTTCTGCTATCATTAGTATTTTGATTAACATGATTTTCTCACATAAGAAATGGAAAACTGGGGTGGGAAGCACATCTACTCTTACTTCCCCATTGACAAATTCTAGCTCAGGCCTTGTGCCCCGCCCACTACCGCTGCTTGTGCTAGGTTGACAGGTGAAAGACAGTTACAAGATGGTTTGAGGAGGAAACATCAGAGAGGCTCAGCCACGTGTTTGAACCTCAGTCAGAGCCAGACTCAGATGAGGAGTCTGTTGTGACCAAAATCAGTGACTGGCAGGTCAGTTAGCGTCTTTTATTTGTTCATGCTGTTTGTTAGCTTGTAACTGCCAGAGGCTGACACAGTCTTAATGGTTGTGCTAATGCAAACTCTCACTGTCTGTACTGACAAGGTTTCAGGTTTATTTTGCCCCGCCCCCTGTCCTCCAGAAGTTGACAGGATTGGTTCCTTACATGACGTATGAAACCCTGGCTGTCTGAATCCGTTTTCATGAGACTGTCATTGGTTCACTGCAGTTCCAAATAGATCAATGAAACAGCACACTACAGATTACATCTGAATCTATCACTTAACAATTAAATTTGTTAAACCTTTGGCTCAGAACAGGTAAAAAAATACTCCATATCCTGAGCCAATAGAATATTGCCTGGAAAAGTAATTGTTTGGACACACCCACAATAAAGTGGTTTAATACAAAAACTGATGCCAAATGTTGCATCCCAACATCACCTCACAGTAGAATTAAACAAATCCAATTATATATTGAATGTGCTGCATAATGACTGGACAAAATGTAAACTAGAAGGTAGAGAGAATTAAATGGGCTGTAACTCTAAATGACGACAATATTCTCCTTTAAGATCCAATTTCAGCCCAGCCAGCTTTAATCCCACATTAGCTGCTGCTCTTATGCAGAGTGCAGCAGTGGAATGAGCTTCAATTTCAGAGATCAACAACAACATTAAGACGTGCAAGGCTTTAAGCATCCTGACAGCTTCAAAAACATTTTCTCGCAGCCTTAAAAATCACCTCCTGACTCCCACAAAGCATCCAAAATAATCCAGCGGGAGGAAACCAAAAGCGGCCTGCGTGGTCATGAGACTGAGCTGGCCTTTTCATTTCGAGCCAGCCAATCAGAGATGTTGGCCTCTCCTCCAGCTACAGCACACACCATCAGGTTGGAGTCTAAAGATGACGGGTGCTGCGTCGAGTTAAACACAAATGGGTCACACAATTTTGAGCTAGTTGAAAATAAGCCTCTCTCTTATTCAAGCACCTTTGATCACGGTTCATCAGAGGAGCACTTTGTCCTCTGGCAAAGGCCTCACGTGCACACATCCACGCACACACACACACACAAATGGTCAGACAGTGACCTTACAAGCATGCAAATTCCTGCAGCTTTTTAGACACGTCTTCTGCGCACCCGAAGCACTCCAACACCAAAATAGAATTAAGGTATTTCTGTCACGCACACGCAAGGCTATAAATATGTTCTGCATGTGTGTTTTAATGTTTATATGCAAGAGTGTGTGTGTGTGTGTGTGTGTGTGTACAAAGAGGTGACAGCAGATGCAGCCCTGGCTCTGCAGCCCATCCTATCCATCACTGTCAGGACAGCCAGGTGGATAGAAACACACACACACACACACACACACACACACACACACACGTTGTACATCATCACATGCATACAGAAACGGAAGGAAGGGGAAAAATAAAAGCATGACTAGGCATTAACACATCTACTTACAGTAGCTTTTTACCGCTAAGCCAGTTTGCATGCAACACAAACCGAGGTCAAGACCATGACCAGAACATACAAAGCCTCGACCTTTGACCTCTTTTAACACTTCTTAGAAGCAGCCAAGGTGACTAAAAAAGCATATATATATATATATGGCCGCAGGACAAAAATACCTGCTTTAAAAGCCCTGTGAGAACACGCAGGACCACCATACTGCTGCAGGTATGAAGCAGTTGGTCAGCAAGCGCCTTGCTAAAGGGCACGCCAGTCAGACTCAACGACACACAGTCCATAACTTCTAATGCACTTCCCCTGCTCAGATGTAGATGACTGGGATGACTGTGATGGCTCCAACAGTTATTTTAGAAGAACACTGGCAGCTCCAGCTAAGGATTTCTGTCAGGGCAAAACCGAGGCCATGTTCCTAGTTTACCATACTTTCAAAAAGGTTAACGGCACAGAGATTAACACTGACTTTTTCAACAGGAGACCTGCCAGGAAAGCAGCATCAAGACAAATGGAGAAAGTCAGATCACAGTCAAAGAAGAGGTGTGCACTGTAAAGGTTAAGAAAAATACAAAAATATTTATTGTACAAGCTCCACCGGAGAAACCAGAAGGTTCATGGTGTCGAACTCATTTCAATCTCGGCAATGCAAGGCAAAGATGACGCCGCAAAGCCTCCTTTGAAAATACTGACACGCCACACTCCTTAGAAAAAACATCCTGTAAACACAGAGAGTATGATAACAATTACACAACACTAAAAAGAAACTACCTACGTTAGAAATAAGTGGTATCTACTACAATGCACTACTTTGAACGAGACTTCGTAGTGCTGGGTTGACTGAATGAGGCCGGTTGGACATTTTAAAGATTTGCCATGACAGACTCAATGGTTTAAATGAATTCACTAAATGCCTTGAAAAATATCTAAACAAGTGGAATCTCTATAGAGGAAGTTGTTGCACCCCCACAGCTTCATCACATGAACTGGACACACACATGATCTGTGTTCTTTAAACAGGTTACACAAATATGAACGTTTAATACATGCATCAATAGATTAGACTTTCTGTTCATTGAGGTCAGTCTGATCAGCCACTGCTTACAAAGCAAATGCAGGAGCTCCAGTTTGTAGTGAAGACATGTGTGGAGGTCACACCTGTGCCTCTGTCCATGCAGGGTTACATGACACAGGCTAATGTTAGACTGAGCTGTAAGCAGCTCTGTGCTCAACATGTGAACCTACAGGCCAGAGCAAGTCCCTCCACATATATCTTTACGTGGAAGCGCATGCATGATGGGAACACACACACATATTTACTGTAGCCAGCATGTGCACGCAGAGCCGAACAGGCCTGCAGCAAGTAGCCGACCTCCCACCTATGATGACAGGGGTCCGTCTTCAGCATATACACACACTAATAAACACACACACACACAAACACACACACACACACACACACACACACACACACACACACACAAACAAACCTGTATCAAGTGAGCAATGCGCTCATATATCTGTGAAGTCCCCCCCCGCCCATCTCTCAACACCGGCTACCTGTCGATGCTTCACACGCATAAATATACAAGGACGTCAACACACACACAAACCGATCCCTAAGCATGCATGACGGTAGGTAACAAACACTCTGTGTCATCATGCACAGCGCACAATCATTTACACATGCACGCTCACACAAAGACCTTGTCACACAATCCCTCTCTCACACACACACACACACACACACACACAAACACAAACACACACACACAGGCAGTGGAGGGTGGCCAGTGCAATCAGCAACTCCGACCTTGAGCAGAATGAGGGATGCCGGGGTGACACATCATTTGAGAGGCAACACACATTATATTACACACACACACACACACACACACACACACACACACACACACACACACAGTGATAAGCTACAACCCTGCTCAGGTCCATAACATTAAACACACACAGACAAACACATACAGTGTTTTAGAGAAGCTGGGAAGTTTTGTTCAGCACAGACATGATAAAATGTCCTCTGTGTCCTTATTATTCTCCTCCGATTCACTGACATTTTGCCTGCCATTTCGGAGCTTTTCTCCCTTTTCTCTTTCAATTTCCCTTCTTTTCTCTGTCTTCATCTTTTACTCTCTCCGTTTTAAATTAAACTGAAGAGATGCTTCATCATCTCTCTTGATCCCCCATCTACCTCTCTCCTCTGTCTGCCCTTTTCAACTATTTTTTTTTTTTTTACTTCTCTGTAACTTTGTCTCCTTTTCTGCACTTTGTTATAATTATTTTCTGTCTCCTTCCCTCATGTTTTATTGCTTTTTTTGTGTGTGTTTGACAAGAGGGTAATTTTAATTTCAATGTCATTTTTTTTCAATTGAAACTGACATTAGACTCACATTTTAGTCTGTACTGCACAGATTCCTGCAGTAAGTAAGGACGGAAGCTCTATCACTCCACCAGTGTCTCTGCGTTCAGCCTGCAGAGGTCCAGACGTTAGCAGACTAGGCTGCTTAACCAAATGTGAGGAGATAACCCGGGCTTAATGGCTTAACACACACAGAATTAGTCCAGTACAACCAGTTGCACTGCTCTGGAAGTTCCACTACGAGACACTGCTTCAATCCAACTTCTGAAATGTCACTGAACACTGAAATAAGCTGGGGACGTTTTAGCAGAGCACAGATACTTTTCTGTGTCAAAAGAGAGACTTTTCATCCATGGAACAATGACATGAAAAAAATGTGCTGACATATTGTTTTAATGTACAAAGAAAGTCCACAGAGAAATGCACGCAGCCTGTATTCAGAAACTAAGCCTTAAAACGAGCCGTCAGGACTTCTGGAACTTTGTGATGTCACAACAAAGCAGTCACCGCTCTCAGCCATGCCCCAAGCCCCGCCCATCCAGACAGATTCAACACGCAGGATTTCATTTGGAAAAATTACACTGAGATGGTTTTTGGTTCTTCTTATGGATCAAAACTTTAAATAAAACACTGGAAAATGTAAAATACAGGCCTTTAAATATTTTCTTACTGCTTCTGCTTAATGAATCATAGCTTGAAAATATAACCACCTGGATGGAAACTCAGGCAGTGAATAATTACACCTAGTGTTCTACTGCTTCCTGTTTTTGTACAAAACAGCATAGAAATAGATTTGTTTTCACCAAACACTTTCCCATTGGCGATTCTATTTTTTTTTTCCCGCAGTATCTTCTAAAGAGTCTGAGGGCACTTTTATAGCTGCGGCAACAAGAAAAGACCCATTTCACTAATCTCACAGATGGGTTAGATGTATGAAACTTGCCTCAAAACACAACAGTTCGCCCTAACACGCGCATTCACATGCACACACATTAAAACACACACACACACACACACACACACACACACACACACACAAATAAAAGCAGGCTTGAAATGTGTCTAACCACACAAAAGTCTGAAAACAACCTACAGAAGCAAGAAATCACATGCTGACATCAGAAAACAGCAGGAGAGGAGAGGAGAGGGAAGGAGAGGAGATGAAAAGAAAAAGAGAAAATGAAGCAAAGAAAGGAGGAAGATGAGCAGAAGTGAGAAAAGAAGGTCTGAGGACAAATAGATAAAAACTGACGAAAGGAGGGGGAACAGGGCTGAGGGGAAGATAAAACTAAAAGAAAGAGGATATAGAATTAGGCGAAAGGAGGAGAGAAGCAAGGAGAGACAGACAGGTGGAGATGAGTCAAAACAAGAGAAGAAAATCAAGGAGTGGAAACAAGAGGAGGAGACGAGGAGACCAAAACAGTAATATCGATGAATCAACAGAAAGTCCAAGAGGATTTGGGAGATTTTTGGCTCCACAAACTACTGGAGAGAGAGAGAGATTATCTCTTTCACACACACACACAAACACACACACACACACACACACACACACACACACACACACACACACACACACTTTTAACACAATGCAGCAACCCCTGGAGTATCAACAATCACAGTGTGTGAGAAGTCTGACAGTGAGCCCTGTTGCGTGCATGTGTGTGTGTGTGTGTGTGTGTGTGTGTGTGTGTGTGTGGCCTCTGGACTGCAACGCACGTGACGGAGAAACTCATGCAGCAGCAGAGCCATATTAGGTAGAAAAGAGAGAGAGAGAAAGAAAGACAGAGAGACACAGACTTTGTACCATAACCTTTGACCCCCTGGTTTATCTCTAAATACAGCTCTGCAGAAAGTGAACCTGCTTCTGAGAGGCTGACGAAACAAATGCGTGCGTTCATGTGTGTCTGTGCTTGTACGTGTGGGAGTGTTTGTGTGTGTGTGTGTGTGTGTGTGTGTGTATTACCGCAGCTGTGGCAAGTACAAAAGCCAGAATGTGCGTGTTTGTAAGTGTGTGTTCATCATCAGACGTGAAGCCGCACGGGCTTTGAACTTCCCAGCTGTCCCATCAAAAGATCTGCTTCCTCTCTACATCACACACACACACACACACATACACATACACACACACACACACACACACACACACACACCACATTCACTTATTTTGCCATTCGTTCTGGCTGGTCTGCAAAAACACACTGCAAAACACACACACATGCTAAATGTTGTATGTACACAAATGAACACACACCTAGACACAATGTTCTCTTTTATTTTTCCATTATGGCTGGATTTGTCCACGCACACACACACACACACACACACACACACACACACACACACACACACACACACACACCTCATCTTTGTTCTGCATCTGGTCTTTTCACTTTTTCTCTGCCAATTACAGATAAACAATTCTATCATGGTCATTTCATAAATAGAAAGCATTAATGCATTTCAAAAACCAGGAAATAATTGAAAATTAACATTTATTTTTTTACCCTTTATGAGCCACAATTCCACCTGCAGGACACAAACACTATGTAGAACTTTTACTGACTGGTAGTACAATGAAAACTTGGGGCTATATGATGGGGCTAGATAAACTATGGAGCTGAAGACTATTGAATGACCAATTTAATATGACAATGGCCAATGTGACATCATCGAATAGCTTGACAAAACATATTCTATTTACAAATGATATGAAACAGAGAAACAGCAAACTCCCATATGTAAGAAGCTATAACCAGAGAACAGTTGACATTTTTTACTCAATCAATGACTTAAATGATTCATTAATTATTAAAAACTGTTGATGTTTGAGCCCTAGTTTGATATTTAGTTATATTCATATGACAGAGGAGGACATGGATCGTTAAAACTAAAATATGTTCTGTCTAATTTTTTTTCCCCTCTCAGGTAGCAGCTGCTTTGGTAAATGTTTGTCCCTGTCACCATGTCTGCAGCAAATCTTTCACCTGGCAGGCTGGAACTGGGATTGTCACACACACACACACACACACACACACACACACACACACACACACACACACACACACACACACTTGGAAAAAAACTCAGGTAGCAGGTTAGCTCTGAAAATGTCGCAGTAAATAACACACAGCGAGAGACAGGCAGCTGATGTGAGACCTTGTGTGTGTGTGTGTGTGTGCGTGTGTAAGAGATCATGTTTATACTGACAGAACGACCTTCATGCCACCACCTCATTCTATTACTATACTACCCTCATTCCCCTGTCTTTTATACACACACACACACACACACACACACACAAAACCCACGCAAACGCACGGTTGTGATGTGTGTGTGTGTGTGTGTGTGTGTGTGTGTGTGTGTGTGTGTGTGCTGCGCTCAAAAGGTGTATGTGTGTGCAAGCAACAGCTAAGGTTCAAAGGAAAATAAGGGCCGATATCTATAAAGCAGACTTGTTCCATCCAGGGACAATGTTGCAACTGTTCAGTTTGTCTCTGACACACACGCACATAACACACACACACACACACACACACACTTTCTCAAGGAAAAAGGGGATGAATTATGGACGCACACTGTCACTCTGTGAATTTGCAAATTTGTGGGTGTTTGACGAGCTGTAAAGTGTGCGAGTTTGTGTTTGTGTGTACGCGTGTGTGTGTGTGTTTGTGTGTGTGTGTGTGTGTGTGTGTGTGTGTAGGATGTTCTTATGCAAGTGTTAGTCATCTCAGCAGTCTTGACATTTCTTTCCATACGAGAGGGAACCGGCAGATTTGCTTCCAGTCAATCATCGACCAAGCGAGATTACCACATACAGTAATGAGGTATTACTACAGTAGTACTGTGAAACATAGTACACTGTTCTTGGTGTTAATACAGGGACACAATTAAAGTGTATTATAGTTTCTCTATAGGATGCTAACGTACTATTTTCTCACAGAGAAGCTAAAATATTTGTTTTGATTCTGCCAGATATTGTAATAATTATATGTTACTACACTTTACCCTTATTCTTCATGCAAGTTTTTCTTCCTGTTGGCAATCTCTCTGCTCATTTTCCCTCACATCAAACTACAGAGGCTGGTGACACTAATCTCCCAACAGCCATGCCTGACTCCTTCAATAGATCCATGGCTGTTTAGAAACACTGTCAAAACACTGTCACATTTAACACCCAACAACTTTTTTTTTGGCTTATAATGCCTTAAAATGAAGCCACGTCAGCTCGCAGCCCTTCACCGCTGGTTTCCTTTTCTCTGCTTCATTTGAAGAACTTCTTGAGGTAAAGCTACACAGTGAAAAAAAGAGATTGCAGTATATCTGAAAAAATGTGTACATAATTTTTAATGCAAAAATATACTGTTTTCTTCTCATGGTGGTCTACACATCTGATCACAAGGAAGTGGTTAAAGATCCCATATTTGACACTTTTCAAATCCTGCAAGTTTGGGTGGTGGGTCCAGGTGACTGTATAGTTGTGACATCACAAAGTCAAAAAATACATGGAAATCTCACTTTATACAATACAAGACCTTTAAATTACTGTTAAATAGTAAACTTTCTTGGAGGTATTTAAATCTCCAGACACTCTTCGTGGAGTCATATCCCAGATATATCATATTGAGTCAGGAACAATCACCACTTCACTGCCACTATTTATGAGCTGAACACCTCCAATATGGCTGCCAGAGGGAGCATTACATCACCTAAGAGCTCTCTATTCTGCTGTTGTACACCTCTGCATGCTAAAATGACTTCATCCAGACAGCAGCAATGCTAAAGACAGAGCTGGATTTCTTTTTAAAATAATTCTAACAGAGCATCCCTGCATACAATGATCTGATGGTTTGCCAGGGCAGCTGAAGATCTGTATTGATGGTGTCTCTTCCTGTTACGCTGGTGGCCACGATACAAGAGCGTGACCAGAGTGTTAGGACACACAGAAAGCTCTAGAAAGCCTTTCTCAGCTGGTTTCCGAGGTGTTCGGCTCCTCATTCAGCTGCTGGCAACAGGACTAATGGACTGGGGTCCGAGGCTGCCATTCTAATGGGAGCAGGATACAGACACACACACACACACACACACACACACACACACACACACACAGGATAATCATTCAGTCTTCCTAGTAGGCGGTCCACTACATTACCAGACAATATGGCTGTAACACCACCCAAACACACATAAAAGCCACAAAAGAGAGAAGGCAGACCTGCCTGGCTCTGACCTGAGTATCAAATAGCGTTACCCAGTGTTCCGACACGGGGCCATACTGGGCTAAACAGTGGCTTCCAGCTAGCGTGATCTGCGCTGCAGCACCAAAGCGGATGGAGGAGCTGTAAAGGACCTGTGATTCTGCTGCAGGATGTCCTCAGTAGCCAACCAGGGGTAGTCAGATAGAGAACTCAGAAGAGTACAACTAAAGAGCAATCTCCGACTAATTAGATCAGGTTTGTAGGCCTCTGTGTCTCATGATTAAATAGAGCTAACCCACACTTATTCGTTGGTATGAATATCAACTGCAGAGCTATAAAGTGCTGGCCAGCATGCACCTATTAGGCTGCTTCGCTCTGCAGGAAAGACAAGACTCTTCCTTCTACTACAGGACGAAGTTTGGTTTCCACTCATGGACTGCACAACATCCTTTTTTCTGATTCCTGTCAGTCCTGCAATCACAACTTTTATACTTTTACTGTGCAAAGAAAAAAACCTTCCAAATTTGACCAGAAAAGAATAATAATAGCTGTCATAAAATAAGCTTTTGGCTTGTAACATCTGTAACTGATTTTACATTTAAGGCCAATTACACCAGCAGAATGATCAAAGGCCAGAGGTCTGTGTCTCTTTTTCCCAAAATCATATCTCCCAGATGTAGACTGTTTAGACATCACCTAAATAATGAGGCTCTTTCTTTCCTTCACTATCTCTCTCTGCTACTGTCCTCACCTGTCTGTCTCTTTTGTCTACTTTCTCTCTTCCTTCTTTGATCGTCTTCCTCTTGAAATCACCTGCAGAGGAATCGATAAGCTATCAGACCATGAAGTCTCCCAGACTCTCTCTTTCTCTGTGTGTTTCATGCTGTGTCAACTGGCTATCAGCCTGCTTCTGACAGTGTTTGTGCTCCTCACCCTGTCAGTGTGTGTGTGTGGGAGCGTGTGTGTGTGTGTATGTGTGTGTGCTGTCAAACTAAATCCCACATTTGATTGACAAAACATCCATCAGTCACTTACGGTAACTTGTGCTTGTCACTGTGTGTGTGTGTGTGTGTGTGTGTGTGTGTTGCCCCAGTAACTGCTCTCTCAAATCAGACAGCTCTAAACTACTGGTAGAACGATATTCAAGTGAAATGCAGAGAAAGAGAGAGGGAGAGAGAGGGAGAGAGAGGGAGCAACGCTGACATCAAAGAGAATGAAAATGAATCCAAAAAAAAGAGAAAAGAGTGAAAGGAATGAATACAATAAATGGAGAGAAGGGGAGAAAAAGAAACAGAGAAAGAGAGAGAGACATGGCCAGAGAGCAACTGGGAGAGAGAGTAAATGAAAAGTGAAAAGAGGGTGAGAAATAAAAAGAGGGAGAGAGTTGAAACGAGGTCAGGCGCTGCTTAGAAAAGCACAAAGCTGAGCAGAGCTAAGGGAAAAGCATGAAGCATGAGAGAGACACAGCAGAGGTGTGTGTGTGTGTGTGTGTGTGTGTGTGTGTATGTGCAGTGAAAGGGGGAGAGACTGAAAGGTGTGCGACGGCAGGAAAGAGAGGTGTGTGTGGCAAGACAGGCCGAGAGAGGCTTAGGGCTTCAACATGCTGAACACACACACACACACACACACACACACACACACACACACACACACACACACACACACAGTGCAGTTGTAATTGACACAAAAGACACTGAAACTAGTATCAATTAACAGACTGCACTGGCAAAACAGCAACCGATCAAACAACCAACTTGACAACTAATACTGTTCATCTAGTGCTGCTCTTTCAGTGCAAATATCAGTAAATATGTTTTATTAGCTTAGATGTTTAATAAAACTAATTTCTTTCATCTGTCATCAGAGTTTGATGGATTAATTATTTATTGGAGGGTTACACAGCGCCCACTGAAAACGTTAATTTCTTAATGACAGCCAGATCCCATATTTGACACTTTTCTTGTGTTTTATTTGAAGTTTTGATATCCATAAGAAGATATATTTGTGGTTTTAAGAACCAAAATCCATCTCAATGTGGTTTCTCATCTCCTCTCACAGGCTTCGCTCTGGAGCCTTAGTAACAACAGGTCAGTGAGCCAATCAGAAGAGAGGATTCTGAGCTTCTTCCTTCTGACTGTTTTAGCACATTTCAGGTAAACACTCACAAAATCAAATCCTTTAAGGCTGGATGGTGGGTCCAGGTGGGCGGGGCTTGGTGACTGCTTTGCGGTGACATCCCAAAGTTACACAAGTCCTGACGGCTCATTTTAAGGCTCAGTGTGTGAACACAGGCTGTGTGCATTTCTCTGTGGACTGAGCGCTTTGATACTTTCACAGTATTAATATAGAACCTAGACCTGCTTTATAATAAAAAAAGACATGGAAATCTCCTATCCTATCCTTCTATCACATATAGACAACCAGTCACACCCAATGACGACACCCGCTATGGGCGTTGGAGCCTCAACATGAGTTATTCTGTATTGTGAAACTTTATTTTGTAACAATACCCGGCCCTGGTGAGTGATCCCTAATGACAGTCTTAATACTGTTTGAGGTTTTTTGCAACAGTCATGAACGAAAAAGGAAGGGGGAAAATCTGTGTTAATATTTATCTTATGCATCAAGATGACTGTGGTGTATATGAGCACAAGTCTCTCACTGGCTTTTGGTAAATCAATTCCAGACGAACACTGAGCATTAATGCAGAGCAAACACGTGAAGAAGAAGTCCTACAGCGAGGTGACAATAAAACCTGCACAAACTGATCCACTCTGTGTGTCTGCGTGTGATCAGTCGCTCAACGGTTCAAGCTGTCGAGAGTCTCGCACACATACACACTCTTCACACCCAAACATTAATCCATGTAACCACATAAATACCTACTCTGAAAAAGGAACACCTCTCTCACACGTGTATAAAAAGATGCCTGCAGATACACAGGTTTGAACACATACTCATACAAACACACACTCACTGTAAAAGAATTTGGCTTATTGCATCATAGTAGTGACATTCCTCCTGTCAACAGCACCCCCGCCTTGGTGTGAAAGAGGAAAAACAATGAGCCACAGAGAGAGAGGAGAAACTTACTACGCACCACAACATGGGTGTGCCAGGTGCAATCAACAAGACACCATCCGTTTCTAACGTGACGGGGACTGGATATTCACTGCCTACAGACAGACAGACAGACAGACAGACAGACAGACAGACAGACAGACAGACAGACAGACAGACAGACTGGGGGTGTGATAGAGGGACTTACACACAATTATAAGTCAGAGCTGATTTGAAATCCATTTCATCATTAACCCGAACCTGTTGCTCCCCACAGGCAGGTCTCAGTTGTGTGATTACAGCAATTAATTATTAGATTACTGTTAGATTAATCTCTGCAGCGCTGCATGTAGTTTTTTTTTTTTTTTTTTTTTTGGGAGAAAATCAGAGGCAGAATGAAGTGGATTTGATGCAGTAATCATAAAAAAAGCTGCAAGAAATCTATGGGGATCTGAGTTAAGCTTAAAATAAATGTCTGATAATGCAGATTGTTTGCAGATATGGTGATTATGACCGCCTTAGCTAAATTATATGGGCTTAAATCAATTATTATAAACTCTTAGCAGGGAGGGGTAATGTACACGTTTATTGTTTAGCAACTTCTGTGTGATGATATGATCATATTTTTGCTTTTGTTCTACAAAATTCTGGAATCTAAATCAATACTTCCAATATTATTGGGATTAAAAACCAGCCTGAAATCAGACCAATCAGCGAGCTCATGTTTATTCGCTCTCACAGATTTGGTCGGCCCCCCCCCCATCCACCCTGAGATACACGGACCATTCACAACCATTTATCTAAAGTGGTTTGATACAATGACTGACAGGACGGCCACTGAAGAAGAAGAAGAAGAAAAAATTGGTAAATTTACCAATTGACACACATTTCTTTGCTCTGATTGGTTGTAAGTCTATCCGAC
>NW_019524950.1:341407-378907 GCF_002814215.2 Seriola lalandi dorsalis | reverse complement strand
GTCTAACCAACAATCCAATCGAGAAAAGCAGCAAATATTTATATTGGAGGAAGCTGGAAGCAGAGAATAATATTTATTTGCTTGATAAATATTAATCATCAAAATATTTCCCATTTAATTTTGTGTCATTTGACTGAACCAACTGATCGGTAGGTAGGTAGGTCGGAAGGTATCGGGCCATAGCACAGACCGGCCTCACCACAACATCACCATGACTGAGAAAAGTTGTGGGTTAGAGTCCCACAAGTGCAGTTTATCTCACTGACATAACCAAGATACTGAATCCACTCACTATCAGTGAGCCACAAAAAGGTTAAATGGTATGTAAATGATGATTTAACAATAAATAACTAAAGTGATAAATCCTGTGTGGTCTGCTGAGTATCTGAATGTGGCATAAAGATAAGAACCATAAAAAAAAAAAAAAAAGAGAGACGGAAAGGAGGAAGAAAATATGATGAGAGGTGATAACAGTGAATCACAGCGCCGACTGTGAAGTATATAATCTGTATTAAAACTATAGCCTGCAGAGAGTGAGGGAGAGAGAGACGAGATGGAGGAGAAATTTACATCTTCACATCCCACTCTGGTTTGAGTCACAGTGAGAACGAGCGTCAACCTGGAACAAGCCGACAACAACCGAATACATTTTCATATAAATTAAGACGACAAAAAGGCAGCCAGTGAATCCCTAATAAGTGTCTCCGGATTTTTCCTCCTCTTTCTCTCGCCCACCATCACGGTTCCCTCTTCCTCTCAGTGTAACACACGCGATGAAGCCATTGTGCGTGTTGGACACTTTGCACGGCTGAGTGCTGCTCTGCTGCTCCACCTCAGGGGAAGAAGAACTGTTTGGAAAATCCTGCAGAGTGCATGCAAGCTAGGAGACAAAACTGGATTTAGAGATTCTGCAGCGGTTTCCCAGTGTATAAAGATCTGTCCTGTCCATGGCCTGATCTGAGGGGAGTTTCCACTGCCGAGACTGTGACCTCTGACCCTTCCTGTTTGCTTGTGCTGTATGCATTTATTCCCCTTACTTACTCAAGAGTCTACAATGTCAAATTAAACTATTCAGAATTAGCCTTTGTACATTCTGTGATGGTAAAGCAGCCTATAGAATAACACTACATCATCTCAGTAGGTCCTAATTAGGGTAAAGGGAGGCAGAAACGCGATTCAGGTGTAGCCTGATATAGCCCTGCTGGTCGAAAGCAATCAAATCACGGAGTATTGTTTAGCTGTGTTTGGCCTTAAACCATGCTGGTCAGTAAACCAGCTCTAGCCCTGTTTATCTCTGTGTTGGACACCAGGCTAAAGGTTAGCTTTACTCTGCTTTGTAGCAGAGACTAAAGATAAAGCTACGTGATTAACAGAGAAAAAGTTAATAAAAAATGATCATAATGGAAACCAATGGATGGATCCTGATGATAATACAGTTAAAACCACTGGTAGTGAGCATTAAATGAACCTGGATGATATCTTCACTTACTCACTCTCAGTGTGATGCAAGCTGCACAATTAATCACATTAAAATTGCAATTCGGATTCATATCTCCAAGCAATCTCAATGAGATCAGTTCTGCCGTGTTTGCATTAGCAGGGAGATTCACTGCTTTAAATCAAGGGCTCCTAATTACACCTGACTTGCATCAACAAATTACAAGACTAGATTACACCGCGTGACAAACTGCACACAAGCAGCATGGACAGGAACTGTATTTATAGATTAGGATGATCAAAGGAACACATTTTGCAAGCAGCGATTTGTCATATAGCTTATGTATGGCACAGATTTGTAACAACTGCTTGACATTAAAGGCGACAATGACGCTAACAACTGACTGTGCCAACATTAAAGGTCTAATATTTTACACTTTTCCAGTGTTTTATTTGAAGATTTGGTCCATAAGAATATATATTTGTGGAGAACCAAAAACCATCTCTCTGGAGCTCTAGCCACAACAGGTCGGTGAGCCAATCAGAAGAGAGGAACTGAGCCTCTCTTCTGATTGGCTGATTGTTTTCTGAGTGATGGAATAAAAAATACAGCAGATTTCAGGTAAACACTCAGCGAAACCAAATCTTGCAAGGTTGGATGGTGGGTCTAGATGGGCGGGGCTTGTGGCATGGCTGAGAGTGGTGACTGCTTTGTTGTGACATCACAAGGTTAAGTCCTAACGGCTTCTTTTAAGGCTCAGTGTCTGAATACAGGCTGTGTGCATTTCTCTGTGGACTGAGCACTTTGATACTTTCACAGTATTAATATAGAACCTAGACCTGATCTATAATCAAACATCACATGGAAATCTAATGTTATACAATATGGGACCTTTATCTCCTCATAGGAGAGATAATTGTCATCTCTTTTCTGAGTAAGAAAATCTTGTTCTACCCAGCATAATGTGAGTGTGTCTGTGCGTGTGTTAGCTGTAGCCTGTAATGCCAAGCAGGCCTGAGTGAGCAGCTGATGAATCACCAAGCAATTAATTATTGAAAGACCCCTCACCTGCCTTTGCTAGCATGTTAGCTCGAGACAGCACACTCCAACATGTGACACACACACAGACAAACATGCACACACACATACGGTTTAGGATCCTTGCTTACAGACATAGACACACACACACACACACACACACACACACACAGGCCCCGTGAGGGAGGGGGGTCAGCATCTAAGCCGGATGCCTGATGAACCTCAGAGGGATTTGGGAGGAAGCAGCCATATTCCCAGCGCCCACTCTGACGCACACACACCATGATGAGGATCAACCACACATAAACACACATTTGTAGTTTACACTTTCACAAACACACACACACACAGACACACACAGTTATCCACTAGGCACCTTGGTGTGGCACCACAGAAACCACCAGTGTTGGATTATGTGTTGGCAATATTACCCTCACCAGCGTCAGTTATAGCAGCAACAGAGCGAAGCCGTATCTGTTTCTTTCAATTCAACAATTTGAAATTCATCTTAGCAGAGAGGAAATGTAATGACAAAACATTTAAATCAAACACAGCTGCTGAGTGCATCTCCAATATAATCCTTCCTACAACTTCCTATCCCACTCAGATTATGGTTAAGGGAACATTTTATTGCATCTATTAACCATTTGACCTTTGACCTAGGTTGCAGTATTCTGTAATTTGGAGTATATACTTGTAGTGATTCACTCACTAACTGCATCAGCTACACCCCTGAAATATAAAGCAAACTGTAAAATGCAAATGTGGTCGAAGATCATATGCGCATTCTTGCACACATTTTTACACATACACATCTTATGCTGCATATGCATGCTTACGTATGTACGTGCAAATGATGCTCATGAGCTCAAGTGTGTGTGTGTGTGTCCAGCACACAGTGACAGAAGGGACAGGTGAGTCACTGTAGGGCTGCAAGCCGAACACATTACACTGCAGCACTGCACATCACGACTCAAGACAGCAGAGAAACGACACACACTATAATGACACAGAATTGGCTGTTTAAAAAAAAAAAAAAAAAAAAAACTAGGAATGAGAAATAAAGAACCTATAAAAGAAAGAAATAGAGGAGAGTCACAACAAAAAAGCCTAAACCTGTGAGCGGAGAAGGCGACAGATAAGATGCAGGCAGAGCTTTCTGTCCGTCTGTCCCTGGCACAGTGTAAATCCCAGTCACCACCAATAACACCTGTATCCATCACTCCTGGGTGGAACTTCAAAGCCTTGTTATTTATACACCTGTCTGTCTGGCAGCTACCTAACTGTCTGGATCCCTCACTCTTCTCTGTCACTGCCCAATTTAAATCAGATTTATTGGTCCACATCAAGAAAGTGATGCGCCTAACTGCTTGCAGACGAAGTAGAAATGCATTATGAGGGCGATTTATACGCCAATCAGATGAGTGTGTATGTGTGTTATTGCTTCATTCGTACCAATATCTATGATGCGAGACGCTTGATAATCCCACTTTTATTTCACTTTCCACCCACCATTTATTCTCACCATCAGGCCGGCCAGGTTTGTACAGGAGCCTTAACACTACATTTAAAGGAGTAATCCACCTTTTCTTTGGTAACTGTTGCTCAGATATTTCTCCACTGTACCTTCCTCAGTTTCCATGTCAATTAAAAAGCATTAGTCGCACTATTAAGTTATTGTTTCTTTGGCATTTTTTTTTTTGTTGAAGTTATCAGTGCTCATGCTAAATTCACTGCTGTTTCTTTCTGCTGTTGATATGAGCATGAGCTTCCCTCTTTCATGAAATGATCTATCTTGTAGTTATATTACTGTTATCTCATCAATGAGCCATAGAGAGCAGAACATTTGTGATTCACATGAAAATTGAGCAGAAATGATCACTTTAACAGCAAAAGACGATGCTTAGATTTAATAATTGGCAACTAAAAGCTTTAAAAATGTGACAAAATGATGTCGATGATGTCTGCAGAAACACACCATCAAGCTAAATGCAGCTATATAGATAAACGTGGTCAGTAAGGGACTGTGTGATTTCCGATCCAAAATCGGATAGGATCATCTGACAGCCAGGGATGAGGGCACGACTGCTTGCTGTGTAGGAGCGTATACACACCGCACGCACGCACGCACGCACGCACGCACACACACACACACACACACACACACACACACAGAGAGAGGCATCATAGTTATAGGATAAAGTGCTGACTGACAGTATGAGGCTCTATAGGGCTACACAGCAACACAGTAATGGCTTTAAGCTTTATTAGCTTTTCCATTTGGTTGGTGTAGGCGTTGTTTCGGAGATGCAATTAATGTTTTAAACACTTAAGAGATGAGTTTTGTCTTGATTAGTCCACTTGATAATAACATGTCAGTTGGGGCACAGAGGAGGCGAACATGGAAACTGAGTAAATTGCTGATGTCTGCAAACAAGGTGTTCTTTAAAAGTACTTCCAAAGTTTTTCTGTTGTTTGTTTCAACCTCCAGTTCACGTCTTGTTCCAGTCTCAGGCTTCCCTGTTCTCTTCTTTGTGGGTTTTTTAAAATTTTTTAATCACACCCCTTCAAGTCTTCAAGTCTTAATTTAACGAGCGTCCAAAGCTGCAGTTGACAGTCTTGATTAAGTTTGAATAAAACGCAACCTTTTTCAATTCCATATGACACAGAGGCTCTGACATTTGGACTTCTCTTGAATCTGACTACATGTTTTCTGTAGAATACGGTGGGGTAACTTGGACGCAATCTTTGTAATAAAACTTTTATGATCCCTTTGAGGAAACTGGTGCAACTATTTTTACTTGACAACTTGACCTCCAGACTTGAAAAGAACTTCAAATAAACTTGACCGAAAAACACACATGTAGCTTGTTATTGTGAATATGTTTGTGACAACGTTTAATTTTCAAATAGGAAAAGCCAACACGTGTCCTTTGAATTCACATGTGAATTTCTCTGTAAGAGCACAGTTGCTTAACCGCCACTCCTGAACGACCTAAACAGACTAGACGAGCCACGGCTAATATTTTACAAGCATGTGCCCTGTGGCTGGTTGTGTCCTGTTACAGCAGGATGTGGTGACTGACGTTAAGTCTGCCTGATCTTCCCAGACTAAATCTCCTGAACGGACCAAGACCGGCCTTCGACACCCGGTCAATGATTAGAACTGAAATAGGTTTGAGAGACCAGCTGCACTCTAAACCAGTCTCTCAACAGCCCCGTCATATAACTGGAGACAGAAGACAAAGACAAAGACATAGACATGGTTGAAGGAAAGTGATGCTGAATGCTGTGCTGAATGAGGCTGCTATAGCTAACAGTCGTTCAGGTTAACTAAATGACTTTCAAAACTGCAACTTAAATGTTTTGGGGCGGACGCTAAAGAAAAGACCGTTTCCTATGTCACAGTAACCTAGAAACAAATCTACTTTATCAAATCTTTCACTTTCACAACAGCCTTTTAATCTTGACCTAAATTTGTGGAACACGAATTAACACATTCACTGCAACCGTGAACTTATCTAAAGAGAGGCTGTATGTGAGACGTAAATGCCCAAATCAGGGGGCCCAGACTTTACCCTGCCAGCTCCAAGAGTCCATGTGTGGATTTCAAATTCCTCTAAATCTTGGAGATATTGATTATTATCTCCTTCAGCTGCAACGTAGCGATGTGAAACTATTCTATTTATTTCCTAAATCAACATATGTGATATGTTGGGGTAAGTACGTGTGTTCACCTGTGTATTTACAGCAACGACCAAACCACTGAGTAATCACATGAGCCCCTGGTCGGCGATCTGGTGCAGTCTGATGTGATCATCACTTTGAGAGCGAATATTTCAAAAACCAAAGACATCAGAAAAAGATCAACCCTACTTTCCCAGAGCTATAAGAAGTATAAGTCCCCTGGTTCTTATAATGACAAGACATTGATTTATAATGTACACACTGCGGCAATGTCTACCAATTATATTTGCAGAAATTAAATGGTAATCATTTTGACAGGAAGTAGATGTTGTTGGTCTCTAGATAAATCATAAAATCAGTTCTGACCTTCTCAGTCATTTGTTGGGATTCAATGTGTGAAAAAGAAATAAACTGCAGCACCATCAAGTTGGTAAAAATCATTGCTGAGCAGAAACATTTCCTGACATTTACAGACAACAAATCACATGAAAGGCAAACAATTTTTGCAAATCAGGGCCATTCTTGCTTCAATAGCTTCAAATGCTCATGTGCAATAAACCCACTGAATCTAAATATATCATAAAATGCTGAGAGGGAAGAAGTGGAGAGAAATGACAGTAAGCATGTGTACTGTATGTGTAAGAGAGAGAGAGAGGTAGAGGCTGTATGGCAGAGAGAGAGAAAGAGAGAGAGAGAGAGGAGGAAGCAGTCACATGCTAGGAGGAGGGAGGGGGGGGGGACTGTCTGTCACCCGTCTACGTCACGAGTAACGCCTCCCTCCCTTCCCTCCCTCCCGCCCTCCACTACAACTCACATGACTGCAGCAGCCCTGTTCTGTAACTCCAGTCACGAGGATAGAGTAGTATTACAAAAACCAGCCGGCAGGGGCGAGCAGCACAGACACACACTGAGAGAGAGAGAGAGAGAGAGAGAGAGAGAGAGAGAGAGAGAGAGAGAGAGGGAGACGGACGAAAGCTACCAGCCAGCCCTAATAACCCTGAGTAAATATTAACTTACTAAGGCTACATTTGTAGAGTAGATAACCTTATCGTTCTAAACATGAAGAAAGAACTTAAGCAGTGATACAATGTACAATTAGATTTTTTTTTTTCCCTGTTCCTCATACTCAGGTTGCACTTTTATCTCTCTCTCCCTCCATGTGTCACTCAAGGACTTTGCAGCAAACCAGCATTACAAGCCCCAGAAGAACGATGTGCAAAGATTAGACTCCGTGTTTTCCCGTTTCTTTATGCACCATTCCAGCAAACGTATGTCTCCTGAATCATTTTACACACAAAATTCAGCCTGATGTATTTGAGGTCTATGGAAACTTTTGGACGTGTACTTGACTTGGAATGAGGTGCTGTGGTTTTTCACAATGATCGAGGTAGCAATGACTGATCAACAGCATCATAAAGGGTGGAATAGTGTATAATAGCAGGTGTTATCAAAATGATAAGATGACTGTTAAATAGTAGAGGAGTGTAATAATGCCTTTGCAGATTAATGGGGTCATGATAAAAGTCACCACTGAATATATTATAGACATGCAAGTGTCTGCAGGGATGTTGTGGTGATACCATGGGACACACTAATCCAAAATGTAGCTATGGTAAAGCCATTGTATAAACTCAATAAGCTTACAATATACAATAAGTACAAATGTGAATGGTATGGTTGAGTGATGTCACAGGATGTGACGATATATTGATGTGGTTCTTCCTCAATGATGGGCTCTTTCTTCTCATTTACCGCTTCACATCATGCAGTTCACATCTGTGTGTGTGTGTGTGTGTGTGTGTTGTGTGGAAGCACATGTCACTGCTGCATGTTATAAATAGCCCACAGTCTCCCTGGATCCCACCACACACTGAATTAGCCCGCTTAAGCTGCCAATCACACACACACACACACACCTATCACATCCTCCGATGACCGTGCAATCAGAGCAATAACAATCACCATGACGTAATCTTATGTCACACTGTGATGCAGTAAACACCGGGGTCCCATATTCCAATGACAGTCAGTGTTGTGGGTTTACGTGCACGGCAGAAATCCGTGTGTGTTGTGGAAGCACGACTCCACAGCCGCAGAAAGGTGGAGATGAGACCTGATACGTTCTGTTCTGTCGTGTGAGAAATAGATTTTTTTTCCCCCCACCAAACCCCATTCGGAAATCTGCTCATTTATTGTTTCCGTCTATGTGCGCAACAAAAAAACATATCATATTGCACAACATAAAGCTATTCTTAATCAAGTATTTCTTCTAGTAAATTCGGAATGCATATTATTTGCAAAGCAACATTTAAATTCGATGAAATCTCAACTTCTATAATTGTTTCACACCACTCGCTACCGCCCCCCGCGGTGTACTTAGATAGGAGAACATTCTGGGATTAACAGGAGAATCAATTATAAAAGTTGAATTATTATTTTAATAAATGCTGCTATGTGTGTTGACTGTAAACCGAATTCAATCAAACACCCTATCCATTAATTTATAATATGAATTTATGTTTTAAGTGTCATGCCTGATAGCCTGCAGGCAAGGAATCCCTGAACTGTAGAAATTTCTTAACGCAGTTTGGCGTCATGACGTTTCCTTGAAATTTAGCGCAACATAATTTCCCTGACCCCCCCACCCAACCCCCCCGGCAACACCATCGCTTAATACACTGTCCGTCATCACCACCCCTACAGAAACACAGCCCAAAAAGATCCACCGTTTTCAATTGGCCAAAGCAAACTACCGTGTGAACCAGACAAACGTTTTGTAACCGTTACCAAACGATTACGCAAACGATTACGAAAACGCAAAATCGCTCCAACTTTCTCAGCTGACCAAAACCCTCTGTCTCCTCTGCATCTCATTGCTCTGCAGACCATTATCTGATTAATTGGCCAATCTGGGGTAAAAATTACAGGAATCAGCGATGGGAGTTTCTCAACTTTGCAGCGCAACGAGCGAACCTGCAGTCACCCAACGAAGAGACCCACAGATCCCCAGTTAAGCTCACGGTGCGGTGGCAAGCAGCTTATAGTGGAGTGCATAAATAACATTACACAGCACCGATGTAGCCTATAGCAGTGTTTCCACAAACGGACTCTTTATTGAGCATCCGCTTGGATTGTGCGAGAAAAATGTACACAACACACGTATATACATCGAGCCGAGCAACACATCAAGAAAAAGACACACAGGTATGTATTTTCTCTGCCCACATTTTAAATCTAAGCAGTCCTGTAGCCAGTGGATTAGTATCATAATGTCATAATATCATAATAGTCCTCAGGCCAAGTCCATGCGTTCAGGGGCGCACCACGTGTCCAAGTCTCCGGTACTGAAATTAAAACTTCCCTCAAGAATGCGTCAAAAGTTTCCCAAGCGCCCCTCTGCATACCAAATAATCCTCCCCGAGCAGCAACACACCGGCTGCTCTCCGCTTCCAGCGCCAACACACAGACATTTATTCGTTTAATCCGTCCAGTTCCCTCATTGCCCACGACCGATGACATTTCCTCCAAAAACACGTGAAAGCCAGACCTCAAGACATAGTAGACATCCACACACACACACACACATACACACGCAGACCGAGACACCGGGTCGCACTGAGCTGAAGAGATGCTGCTGACAAGCCGGGCGAAAGGCTCGCATCAACCGGGGATAGCGTGCGCTACAGCCGGCGACACGCGAAGACGCACCCCGGTCTGCAAAGCCCAAAGTCCCGTCCGTCCATAGAGGCTGGGATCTTACCTGGCTGCCGGAGTTTTCTGTCAGGTAATTGAAGACAAAGGACGAGAGTTCCTCATCTAATAGTGGAGCGCAGTCCGCCATCTTCTAGTGAATGAGGAGCCGTGGAGTCAGAGAGCGGAGTATAGGAGGAGGAGGAGGAGCAGTGGGCACAAGCCGCCTGCAGGGGGCGCATCTGTTTACACACAGAAACAAACCAAGACATTAAAGACACGCGGTTCTCCAAAGTGGGGTCTGGGGACCTCCAGGGGCCAATGCAGTGACTCCAGAGGCCCCATAATAAAATGAGGAATAATTTAATTAAATTTTCAATGAAATGATTGGAAATTATTACCATTTATTTGCTACAATTTGTCTTGTGGAATCAAATAAAGTGATTTCAACAAATGTTATAATAATAATTAAATGAGATTACAGGTATTTTTTAATGTCAAACCTGAAGGTATTCAATATTTACAGGTGAAATCTATGTGCAAATATGATATCCTGAATAACCTAAATGATTCGTTCACAGTATTTATAGACTACTAGCTAATCTCTCCTTATTTATTTACTATTGGTTTAATAGTAATCAAAATTTGTATGTAACACCTCAGATCAACAATTCAGCATTATTGTTTGTCATCAAAGCCAGAAACAAACAAGCTAACATAAAAGAAACCAGTTGGAAGCTGCTTTCATTCAGTGCAACTTCAGTCATCATCACAAACACTAAATACAAAGGGCCTGACCGCTCAGGACGCACTTTGTAGGCTTGAAAGCTCCAGTTGCACCTCTCTGCCTTTGTTTTGAGAAGCCGCCACAGACATAAGTGTTGGCAGAACTCTGTTTCTGTTGCTGGGTAACTGCAAAAACCAGCTTCTGTCAGTCATTTAGCGTTGTTGATGACATATAGCTGATGCCACTGAAACTAAAGAAAAACCTGATCCCCTATTTCAGTTGCAGCGCTGCAAATTGATGCCGTTTTTGTTGACATGAGATGAGCAGGAACAATGAACAAAAACCTTTCTGTTTTAACAGCATCAAGGTCTGACTGTGCTGTAGGAGAGTTGATAGGGAAGTGCATGGAGTTGCGTGGAATGTTTTTCAGATGCGTCTCTAAAGATCATAAGGGTGAGTTGAAGTAATCAAATGTAATCAAGTACTTGTTACACATTTCTAATTGTAAAAGTAATTACAATACTTTGGTAACAAAAAAGTAATGATTTACTTTACTCATTGCAAAAAAAAAAAGCCTTTCAACACCTCCAAACCCTCCACCGCCACTTCTCACATCCAATGTATTTAACTTAGAGCCAGAAGCTACAGTTTGGAGGTATTTCCTGACCATCAACAGCTAATGTAGCCCTTGGGGGGGAGGCATGGCTCAAATGCTAGAGCAAGTTGGCTGCTGATTGGTGGTTTGATCCCCGGCTCCCCCAAATCCATGTTGCATCAGGAATAATACCTATGCCAACGCCATGCTCACAGGAGCAGCCAAAAGACAACAGCAACAACAGCTAACATAGCCCTGGTAGCTGCACGCTCATCCTCACTGTGAGGCTGGTTCACCACACACCCTCCAACTCCCCGCAGATCCCTCAATGTTGGCTCACCCGTCTTAAAATGACACACTTGGTGCTCAGCTTTGCCTTGTGAAGGTTAACCATTTGTAGTTATGTTGTTGTTTGCGGCTGGGAGAATAAACAGTGACCCTGCTTAAACTAGCCGATTCACCTTAAGACTCAACCTGAAGCAGACTCGGATCTGATTGGTAGAATTGGAGGCCATCCTCCTGTAAAAAAAAACGAGGCCATAGGTCGTTCGTGCAGCGGGTTATTATGGAGACTGTCTTCCTGTAATCGATGATTACTGATGCTTTGGTTTGAATTCTTCAGTGCACTTTAGTGACGAGCATCTGCATGTGCTGTGATTGTGCGACCAGAGCTGTCCTTCTGCCTCCCTCCTCTGCAGCTGTATCACAATTTGATGAAGATGTCAGGTCACTGTCGGTTTTGTGTGTTTCTAGCATGTGATGAAAACTAAAGAAGTGATCAGTTTTATGTCAGTGACTCATGCAGTTTGCAAGAACACAGTGGGGATTACAGTAACAGTATCATGACGTGGTGGATCAGGATACAACACATGAAAATCAGTTATATCTGAGTGTGACTTTGGTTTGGTGTTTTATTCAATGTGAAGTTATTAAATTATTCTTTAAAGATGAAATCATGGCGTGATGAAATCTAAACTTTTATAGTAGTGAGATTTTTATGGCAGTCTGTTCTGTGATTGCACCACATGTTTCCACAATTGAAGCTATTCCCACAAGCAGCTGATATAGGCCGGAAGGGAAAATCGAGCATTAGGACACACACACTGACAGCATTGAATGTAATGTTATCACTGCATTGCAGCACACGGCTTTTCTACTCTCTCTGTCTCTGTGTCTGTGTGTGTGTGTGTGTGTGTGTGATGGTCAGGAAAAGGTTAACTGTCTGAGGCAGGTGATGGGCAATAACGGAGCTCTGTGTGTCTTTCAAAAGCCTGGCTGACAACACTGACCCTAATGCTGTGTGTGTGTGTGTGTGTGTGTGTGTGTGTGTGTGTGTGTGTGTGTGTGTGTGTGTGTGTGTGTGGCTGTGTTTATAATTGAACTTCCGTGACGACCAATTTGTTTTGAGTCTTCTTCTGAGCTCCTCACTCCTTCTGACCATTGCTCCTGTCTGTGATAGTACGGTACACAGCGCGGCAGCGGTGTGATTACTGGGAAGACGGATGGCAAAAGAAGCCTGACTGGTCAGGAAAGACGAGCCGTCAGTTGATCAAACAGGTTTCTAACAAAACTCATGCAAATTTGTTTGGAAGAGAAAACAAAGCTGAGACGTTCAACACGTTCCATGGACCAACATTATGTTTAAATCAAAGTGTTCGTATTGTCATTGTGTGTCATTGTACGTTTTGAGTGTGCTCATTGTTTTACCTCTACATCCAGTGATTTAGATCATTTGGCTAAACTGGTGACTTGTTTAAAATCTGTTTGATTGTCTGTCAGATCTTGTTTTGTCACCAGTTTTCCAGATCTCAGCCACGCCACAGTTCGGCGAGTACAGTGTTAAAACAATGAAAAACTGGAATTACCGCTTTGCAGTTGCCTGCCTCCATCACTCAGACTAGTTACAGGTTACATCCCTGTTTATCCAGTCATACAAAATATTAAGCGTTTGTGTGAAATTCTGTCATAGTTGCTGTGTGAAGTCTAGAGTAATGGCTAAAAACATCTTTTGTGTAGTCACAGTGACCTTTGACCTTTGACCACTAAAATCTAATCAGTTCATCCTTGAGTCCCAGTGGACATGAAAAAAAATCCCTCATGGCGTTCATGGCGTTATTGTGTTCACGAGAATGAGCCAGACGGATGGACACCCCGAGAACATAATGCTTCTGCGCCTGCGACAGACATTTTGAATAAAAAGAGTGATTTGCCGGACTTATAAGGTGTGCATTATGTCAGTGAAGGTCCTCGCAAGTATATAACTACAAAAGACAGATAGAGAGTAAGACTGTGCAGAAGTTTTGCATATTTCTGTTTTTAAAAGAGAGGAAGTATTTAAGTGAGAACAAGGGAAACAGAAATGTGTGTGTATGTATGTTGTATATATTTCTGTGTGTGCGTGTGTCGGAGAGAGCGGGTCTGTGTCATGTGAAGATACTGTAGCAAACAGAAATGGAGATGCTCCTCTTCCCTTCATCTTGATCAGACTACATTATTCTATATTCCTTTTCAGGTATCAGCAGCTTCACTTCTAAAACATCACTGTGAATCTCAGAGTTTGTCTCTACTTGTCACATTGTTAAGTGAAGACTCATACAGAGGCTGCTCGTTAATCCACAAGTTCAGTCAAGCCTGTTGAAGACAGTTGTTCATAAAATATCATAAAGCAGATCTACATCTCCTCATCAAATATAAATAAATATAATATGAAATAAAATAATTATGCAAAACAGAAAATCCTCCTTTTTCTCTTTAACACTGTTGTGAAACAGTCAATCTGCATGTGCTTTGTATTTCTGACTTTAGTTGCTGGTGACAACAAATAGCCAAAAGGAGACAATGGTAAAAATAAAAATCAATCATAAGTGGCGTCAGTCCCGAACGAGACCTTCTTTGGCATTTTGCACCAACGCTCAACAATCATACAGAGAGAAATCCATCTTAGAAGAGACATAAAAATAAAATCCTCCTACCACAGGAGCAGGAAATAGACCAGAATGCAATGCAGTTACACGACAGGTTTTGTTTTTGAGTAAATGATGAAATATGGCTCACATTCTTCTTATCTCTGTGCTGTTGTGCAACAACAGCAGGTATAACCAACAACAATTTTAACTATAATGCAATGTTCATCACTTGTGTTGATTTCAAAACCTGCTGCCTAACATGTATTTCTCAGTCATTACACAAGCTCCCATGACACTTGTGCCTCTTGGCTCCTGTGCCTTCATAATACTTAATTGTTTTAACTGCAGAAACATGTTTCCATGCGTTCAATGTTGATTACTTATTATACAGTGTAATTTTGTTCGTCAGAATTTGAATGTAATCTGATATTTAGGCGGGTTGATATAGCTGGAGCTATCAGCCTGAGCAAAAATGAGCTGTTGACCCCTACTGACCTCGCACTCCCTCTGCTGTGTACCAGTTACCTATAAGTACTCATCAAGTATCATTTATCCAGCTGACACCATATGGTAGCCTCTGAAAATTTGCCAAAGCCCCATAAACCAACCAGTAAGCCTCATAAAAAACATAAAAATATTTAGGAACAAGCGCAACACAAGCATAATATAAACTGAAGAATAAATCCAATTTCCTCTGCAGACACATTTTAAACTATGTCAAAATACTCTGCTATGATTAATATTTTGTTTTACATGGTTTTCCAAGATAAAAAAGTGAAAAGAAAATGTAAAACTGGGGCATGAAGTACATCTACACTTACTTCCTCATTGAGAAACTCTGGATCAGGCCTTGTGCCCCGCCCACCACTGCTGCGTACGCTAAGTTGACAAGTGAAAGAGCAGAGAGTATCAAGGTGGTTTGAGGAGGAAACATGACGACTAGAAGGCGAATCAGAACGGTAAGCTAGTTATTTGTTTATGTTGTTTGTTAGCTAGTAAGTAGCAGTGGCTCAGACAGGATTAGTGGCTGTGCTAATGCAAACTCTCGCTCTACTGACAAGGTTTCGGTGGCTGGTGAAAGATGGTTAGTGTTAGAGGAAACATCAGAGACTCAGCCACATGTTTGAGCCTCAGTCAGACCCAGACGCAGACGAGGAGTCTGTTGAGACCAACATCGACGACTAGCAGACGTATCAGAATGGTTAGCGTACTTAGCATCTTTTATTTGTCGATGTTGTTTGTTAGCGTGTAGCTGGCAGTGGCTGAGACAGTGTTAGTGGTTGTGCTGATGCAAACTCTCGCTCTCTGTACTGACTACATTACTGAGACAAACACAGGAGACTGGGGTTCGGTTCCAGTGTGAAACCAGCAGTTTGTTTCTTTCGTCAATGACCTTTCCACAACCTTAACCACATTGTTATTGTTGTAGCCATGACAACCAAGGTCCTTTAATCTTAAGAAGTAACTTATTTTAACCCAAACTACAATCTTTTCCTAAACCTAACCAAACCTTGACCGTTCCACAGCTGTTGTCATGTCTCATAATCCAACCTACACCCAAACAACACCTAATTTTTGTTTTGTAAGCGCTTGAAACTGAAATACTTTCATGTTGTATTAGTCATAACGACAGGTAAAAATAATAAAAATGTTGCCATAATTTACCAGCTTGTTTGTATGTTGTCTGGTTGATGCCAAACAAACTGTTACAAGTTGACATTCCACCGATGTCCTTTTCTTATGTTACTGCATTTTATATTTACGTTTTAGACCTCCAGCCAACGCTCTGACCCAGCAAGACTGCCAGCAAAATAACCTTCAACTTCCAAATTACCGGCATCACAGGAAACTAATATTCAGTGGGTGAAAGGTCGGAGGTGAGACCAGGCTGTTCGTGAATGCAAAAAAATATTCCTGAGGCGAGCTGGGCCAAGAAACTGAGAGGTACAGCAACAGCCAAACAGGACAAGAAGAGGTGTTCACTTTAAAAAAAATATGGTCTAAATTAAGGTGTCTTCCAACACCAACTCCTCAGGGAAACATCTCCCAACCGCAAACAACTCTGTGCACTTTTTATACTTAGTTATCTCTGTAAACAAACAATAAAAATTAAAGGAGAGAGGAAAGAAACAGAAAATGCACCAGAGAGACACGGAGGTTTCGCAGGGGGCTTACAAAAGAAACGTCTCAACCCAAAAGAAAACTCCACTCAGGATGACAAACAGGCTATAAGCTGCAGAAACCCAGGCGGCGTTAGTGCCTCCATATATCACAGTGAGCTGCAGCAGACCACCACAGACACTAAAGAAACAATCCACAGCTCTAAACTGTAAGCCGAGATGATGTGTGTCTTAGCAGCATCCAGACCATCCAAGCTGACATTTCAATAATGTTTAGTCCTCAGGGTGCGGTCACCCAATAAAAAAAACAAAGGTTGCGATCTAAGGTCAGAGCATTGTGAAGCAGGACTGGTATGTGTCAGGTGGTCTTAGCGCTGCATGCAGTGTTTCATCTTAAGTGGGGATTCCAATAATAATTCAGGTTACGTTCCCGGTTTACCTCTGTGCTCTGAAATCGGCCGATCAGAAAATAACCACGGTGAGTTTCTGAGCTCCGCCGACATGCAGCGGTCAGGACATCAGATGACTTCAGGGATATTTGGGCTTTCCAGCGGTCGTACCTTCATACCAGAGGTGAGGAAGTAAAAAAAATGTGTTGTTCTTGTCTGGATTAAATTTGTTTTTAATGACGTTTTTTTCCAGAATGTTTTTGCATTTGTATTTTGCTGCTATCATGTGCTGGAGTTTTGATACTTTAAGTCTGTTTTCTATCTCCATGCACTCCAATCCACCCGGGATCATGCATGAGTTCAGCCAATGCCAGGAAAGTCTGCATATTAAATTATGAGATACCGTATCTTATGTGCAAACTTGATTAAGGTTCATCCTCTGAGGAGAAAGAATGTCCAGAGCAAATGTCATGGCACTATGGCCAAAACATCGTGTTGCATCCAAGTGAAATTTGAGCTCTGACAGTGAGAGGACAAGAACAGTATGTAAGGCGGTGACCATAAATGTTAAGACTCATCCTCTGGAAACATCCACAGCTGTAGCCATGGGCTCATACTCCCTCTCCAAAAACATGGAAACCTTGCTTGAGCAAAACTACTACTGACTAGGTCAGTCAAACAATATGACAATTTGACAACCAGTTAATCGGAACATCATCTGGATAAATACAAGCATGGCAAAGAGATGTCTCACATAACAATGCCACACTTTTTATGGGCTGCTCTTGGTTGAAAACTGCATGTGAACTGTATTTTGTTCATCCTGGAGGGGCTGTCTGATTCCAGTCACAAGACTGTACAAAATATTACAGGGAAATACCTGCAAAGCTCATGCTGCTGGGGCAGGGGAAAGGGAAAGGTGAGATAACACAAAATAGAAAAGAAAATACAGCCTTGAAAGAATAGAAATGTACCTCAGTCACCTGGAGATGGGAGTGCTGCAAATGGGGATGGGATTGCAGTGCCCCCAGGACCCCCTGCTTCCCGCGGCTATGTCCACAGCAAATTTCATGTGAGTCTGGCTGGTAAAACCATCAGCCAAACAAAATTGCCATCCTTAGGCCGCGCTACTAGCGATGGGAGTTGCTGTGAACATGTCATTATGGGATTTTGAATCACAACAAAATCTGTCTACATTTTTTATTTTTTACTTTTAAACGTCTCCACCTACTTTATGTTGGCTCATCTCGGGATCTTCTGCTCAAACAGTGGCTGAGAGAAATCCAGTCATGTTCCAGATATAAATATCCACGACAGGGGACCTCACTGATACATAGTAATCTAGACAGGCAGCTAGCCAGTCAGTCAAAGAAGCAGTCAGTCACGCAGGAGGTCACACAGCCTGACACTGTGTTGACACTGCAGAGAAATCTGTTTTGTTTCTTCATTGTACACTCGAGGACTGACTGTTCATTTGCATGTTAAAGGTGCTCTGTGAAGTTTTCATCTAAATAAACAAAGGTTACTGTTAGTGTTACTCACCACACTGTGTTTTTCCTTCACGTCTAACAAACATGTCGAATGCATATCCTTCTATCGTATGTCTGCCTGCTTTTGTCAGCCACCAGCTATCACATGCCGCTCGCTCGTGCGTGTGCATGTGTGTCCTCATGCACGTACACAATACAAATAAAGCAGGGGCAAACTCATTAAAAAACATTGCTCCATAGCACGACTAGTGGTCACAAACTCATCCACAAAACGGGATAATGACGGTAACAAAATGGCATTTTCCAATACAAGAATGAAACAGCAGGATAATCTTTATGTCGTAGCAGTTTTGAACTGCAATGTCGAATTGCTGTGACACACCAAACCACATCAATGACATAGTTGTAGCTATGCTTCATGCTGCAGTAATAGGTCAAACGCTATCGCAACATGACATCAGAGGGAGGGATAATGTCCCGTTTACTACTCTACATTTAACTGACAATTATAGTTATTACTGCAGGATTTTTAAAATGTTGCATTCTAGACACAATAAACTCATAACCTTTTCAAACAGCATGATGATGTAGTCAGATCAGGTACATTTTAAAAGAGACTATTTCACTGCTCACACTTCACTACTTTAACTTAACAGTAAAATTTTAAATGCAAGACTTTTGAAAATGGATCTGTTGTCTTCTTGCTACACTGTCATCGCTATAAAGGATTCAACTTACTTATAATCTTTAAATAGACGGAGAAGCAGCCTGTCAGAAAGCCAAACAGTCAGCTACTCTGACGCACTGAAAAACAGTCAGCCATGCAGCCACTGAGCCAACAGAGCAGCCTCACCGCAGAGCCAGTGAAACACATTTTACTGTGAAATAGGCCAATAAAAAATGTGATGCGTGCACCAGCGCAACACTTACAGTATTAAATATTTGCATAAAGAGCTAATAAATCATAGTAAACAATAGTAAATTACAGATAAAGGAACAATCCATCCCATAATCCAGTTTTGATTGTAATAAGATGAACTGTAACTGGTGTAAGTGGCGCTCTGAAGACGGAAGTCAGAAATGTAAACAGGACCCAGAAAATGCAAATTCTGGGGCAGTTTTAGACAGATATTCAAATCAGATGATGAATATCAAGCAAAGGGAAGTTTCCTCTTTTATTTATTTATTTACTTACTTATTTATGTTGTTGTTGACATCCATTTTAAACAGTACTGAAAAAGAATCCAACATTAGCTTCCAGAATCAGCACCTACCCCGGCCTCTCACTGTGTTAGGCTATATTTAATGATGAGGTCTTCAAAACGAATTCATTTACATTTCTTATCCTTAAATAAATGAATCTTGTGTGGAGGACATTACTGAATCAAGAGTGCTCTGATTTATGGGGGGATTTAATTCAAGGCAGCAGGAGATCATTGACATGTATCAGGGGAATTTCATTACTTGCTTGGCCAATCTGGTGAAAGGCTGCAGGAGAAATACTGTGTGGAGGGGAATCAGAGTGATACAGGTATTAATTCATCCGTGTGTGGTGTGTTGTTGTTCGCGTGTGCTCGTGCTTGTTCAGTGGTTTGCTTACTCACTCGCTCACTCGCTCCTTCCCTCAGTCATTCTTTGGCTCGCTCGCTCAGGCAGTCGCTCTGCCAGCAGGCTGACCTTGAACTTTGCACTACTTAACACAGAGGAGGGGGCTGACAGCTCATGTCTGTGTCAACTCATATGCTGCTATCATATACATGGCATCAAATACAGTTCTCTTACCACAGTTAAACTGCTTTACTTAGATACCTATTAACTTGTTTTATGTTATTTATGTCAATGCATTTTATGTGTGTTTATGCCTTTGTCTCCACAAGTGGAACAGCTGTAAACTTTGCTCATCACAGCTGAAATCATTTCATACATCTGAATCATTAAGTGTCATTATTTTCAAATTTTCTGTGTTTTTGTGCATCTTCAAAAAAATTGGCTGTTGCTATGATGAGATAACAACAACAAAAGAATCAATTGATTATTATAGTGGAAACATCCAGTGAAGGAAATTATTTAATTTTTCTCTCAATCAGAAAATAATTTTATCGTTCATCAGGATGTCAATGTATAAAAACATTCAATCTTGCTCGTTTGTGACCATAAGATAAAAATAAAATAATAACAAGGATTTTCAGAGAAACATGAGATAAATAATTTATACCCTTGTTTTTCAGATGTCTTTTAAAATTCATAAAATAACACTGAAATGAAAAATTATGAAGATCAACACATCTGTGTGCACACATTCATGCACTGCGCTCTCTTTGTAACGCATATGCTTTGTGCTTTGGATGAGAAACTGCATTTCATGAGAGAAATAATCATCCTTAAGCAGAGGAAAATGTTGGCGTCATGCATCTGCAAGGAGAGAAGACAAGGAGAAAATGCCTACAGCCACATAACCTCAAAAATATACTGTATATATGGTAGAATATTATTATTCAAATAGGAGGTGGTTTAAAATACAGGGTCTTCATCAGAGCAGCAATGATAAAAAACAAATGTATGGTACTCTACATAGACAATACACCAGTAGTAAACATTTCTGCATCACCACAAGCACAAAATTCATTCATTCAATATCCATACCGTTTATCCTTTTAGGGTCACAGGGGGGCTGGAGGCAATCCCAGCTGACATTGGGCGAGGGCGGGGTACACCCAGGACAGGTCACCAGTCTATCACAGGCCTGACACATAGAGAGAATCAACTGTTTTCACAACACATTCACACTCACACCAAAGGGGCAAACTCCACACAGAAAGGCCCCAGCCGGCCGGCAGCTTCGAACCCAGAACCTTCTTCCTGTGAGGTCACAGTGCTGACCACTGCAAAGAAAAATCACAACAACATCAAAACATAAATACAATGAAAAAATGTAAATGTTAGACTCAGACATACTAAGTCATCAAACTGAAAATCCAATAGTCACCACCTCTGATGGACTGTTCTCTAATGTATTAATGGCACAACACTTTGTCAGACATCATGCATGTAACTGATAGTTTTGGAGGATGGAAGAAATAATTGGTATTAAAAGCCTAACCCTAAATATAGGCTTTTTAAAATGACCTTTTCCTTGTTATGCCTTTTCTTCTTTTTTTTTTGCAATATCATGAGCATCTTAAAGTTGCCCAGATTAACTGCATCTGAGATATGAGTCAGAAATTTGCCTTTGCATACGTGTTTAGGGAAAACCGTTCTTATTTATGCACTTTTGTATTTGGTTTACATTTACCTGAACACACAGGCGTCTTTGCTGAGGTCCGCGGTGCAGTAGGAGGCTGTATGTAACGCTGCCTGCTGGTAGCAGCCTGCAGCGTTGTCGTGTGGCCTCCTGTGTGTCCCTGATACGATTTATGATGTAATTTATGAGATGATCTTGAATGGAAGCCAGGCTCACAGCCTAAGATGCTTATGGAAGGTCTGGATGTGAACAGACACTGTAAATAGATTTGATCTGGTATGTCCTCACATAGTGACCTATCAAAGACCGTCGCTGTATTAATAACCCGTCATGTGACGTTTGGCATTTGTATCAGCGTGTCTGCTGTCCCTCTGTGTTCACACTCCTCACACTCACAGTGATCTGGAGTCTGTGGTTGCTGATGCTGATGGATGACACATCACACATAGACACCTGGTACGAAAACACACCACAAAAACGAAAATGTGCTGCAGGATGTATTGAGCCAGTGTGTACCAGCTGTCTTCCATTAGAGTCCATGGATTACAAACAGGTTTTCATTTCAGCAGCCAAACACTTCAGCAGCTCTTTTTGCTAATTAGTTTCTCCTTCCTTCTCACTTTAATAATGTGCAACAGTTGCTGCTGTGTTGGACTAAAACACAGCCTTTTGTATCTGTGACTGGACACTGCTGCGACGGGGTGTCAGTGTGACACTAAATAGACAGTCTTTGTTAAAATAACACACATACACACACACACGCACTCACAGCTATTGTATACAACAACTATGCCTGCATCTAAAAAAACATAATGGCCATTATCGTGTTCGGCCTGTGGGTCTACAAAGACATTCTGGCCCCTCAGACCGTTACTGTTATGCTCTGTGGCTGAATACAAGAGGAAAAATAAAGCTTTCAGAAGGCTTAACCACAGCAGACTAACCACAGTTTCTACACTGAAAATAACCTCTACCAAGTTTCTAAGATAACAGAACATTAAGCAGAAAAAGCATTTACTCATATGCACGTCCTCTGCCATTGCATGTTGAGCAGTGTGCTCAGTGCTCTGTCAGTCTCTCCTTCAAGTTGTGGCAGGCTGGACACACAAGCAGCATTCTTGCTGGTCTGTGATTGGACAAGAGGAAGGGCCTATTCACTGGAATAACTTTTAACTTCAAGGGTTATTTCCACACATGGTCCAAAAAATTGCATCAAATAATCAGAGGCTGCCCCATAAGTATTTTACCAACAATAATTAAATAATAACGTGGTCCAAAAATGCCCAATATGGCAACATCTGATGGATTTTTACTATTTCTCTCTTCTGTCTCTCTACTTTCTTTCACCCAATCCCATCACCATCCTATATGTCTAAAAAGTCACAAAAATAAAATAAGATCACAGATCTAGGTTGTATTTTTTTCCTTATTAGGCTGTGATGCATTATATAAAATTGTTGCTTATGATGTGATGTTACATGGTCTAAATGTTAAATTCCCAGGGTTTAAACTGAGGCCTGCAGTTTCCTTGACTCAACAATTTGGGCTCCAGGTTTAATTAATTAAGCTCTGGCTCCTGATCTCACACAGCACTCTGAATGATCAGCTTACTTATCATGACAGTACACATTTAATGAATCTTTTTGTTGTGTGTGAGGATGGTATGTGTGTGTATCTTTAAAAAAAAAAAAAAAAAAACACCAAATTTGAGTGAACATATGTTGTAAATGTGCTCACGTTGTCCCTCCCACATAATGTCATTCAAGGCTGAGGCGACACAAAAACAAGCTCTAAAAAAAAATGTTCTTTTGTAATTGACATTAGCAAATATTTACAGTACACGTGCCGCTGCCTTCAAGTGTTGTTGTAAATATAATTAGCGGACGAGTGCACATGAACAGCGCTTCAGAGTGGAGCACGCAACCAGGGAAATGGCGATTTTAAATGGTAAGTGAATTGCAATGATTTGGTGGTGAGGACATGTAGAACATGATAACATGGTCCGTTAAGTTGGTGGCCATGCTAACTGGGATTAGTAGCCAATAAATCAGTTATAGCATCAGTTGCATTGCTGATGTGCACTTCCTCATATTCATGCAGCAGCAGCAGCAGCAGCAGCAGCAGCAGCAGCAGCAGCAGCAGCAGCAGCAGCAGCGAGCTGGTTCATGTCTGCAGTGAGGAGTGACATCAGGGCTGAAAACCATAAAGGTCACGAGCATGACCTGTCTTTTAGCTGCATCGTCCAAAATAGTGAAGATTGCATATGTACAATGGGTTGCTGCTATCATGGTGCTGCTATCATAAACAGCTTCCAGGATTGTTAGAATACCGTTATATTTTTTTCATTTTTACATTTTCTTATAAAAATGATCATTTCTTATTTTAATTTATTCATGATTTATTTTCATTTATTTTCATCTTACTTGATTCTATTGTACATTGTGTCTATGACAATACTCTTTTCTGTTAGCATGTCACAAACACAGTAAATAAAAAGTCATACTAAACACCATCGAATCTATGGAACTGTGTGTTTAGGCAAATGAGGGGTTTCATGGGTTTATATTAAACAGGAAACAAGCACAACCCCATTGCATCAGACGGGGAAACCACAGAAAAAACTTTTCTTTTTAAAAAAGAAAAAGTGGAGGAAGCTACGAAAGGATCATAAGGGATAAAATCCCTTCTTTGGTTGAATATGGCCAGAATGAGAAATGAATGAAATGAACTTTTTAATTAGACATGTCGACTGTCAAACAAGTCATATTTTCAAGTATAGAAGCCGTCAATAACAGCAGCAGCACCTGAAGGCAGCATTAAAACGAGAAACACTGGTCTGACCTTCAGTCCCTCCTCAGCAGCCGCTCCTCCGTTTGTTTACTTCCCCTCAGTCCATAATTCACTCACTTCAGCTGCAGACTGCCACGAGCTATTCACACACGTAGCTTCTTTCTCATGAAATCTTCTTTTTCAGCCACATGTGAGTGAAGCAGAAGTGAAGCATGCTGGGAGGAACTGTTGTGATTAAAGCAAAATTAAATAATCGGCTAGTTTCTATTAGTCATATTCTCCCCTCTGATTGGTTAATAAGAGGTGAATCCGGGGTCAAGGGCGAGCTCACTTTGCCCAAAGCTGCACATATTCATATATGAAGAATAATGTGGTGTATACAATGAGAACAAATATCCATGCATACACACAAAGTGTATGATAGCAAATGTATATACAGTTTGTCACATCCACACTGCCTGTAGCTCCACACATGATCAGCTACACACAAACATTGTGACATGGAGGCCTATGTTGTGCCAACACATTAGCTGAAGGGGTGAAAGAGGTCAGGTTTAAAGGCAAATCAAACAGATGCATATTCATTATGGCCAAGGCTCTGGTTGCATCTGTTTTTCATTATAGTCATTGCTGCAGACGTTCAGCTCTGACTGCACAAAAGATCTGAATGTTTTTGTTGGAGTGATCTTGGTCTTTAGCCGCCCATGTCTGGGTCTGTAGTTACCAGAAAAGCAGCAGCATCAAAAAGAAAGTGCACAAACCTGACAGTAGGTTTTGATAAATTAAAGTCCAATCATTGACAGCTTTACTCAGCAGGTTTGTGTGTCCACAATGTCCCATATCACAGGAGAAAATGCCCACACAGTGACAACAAAACTCGAGACTCTTCAGATGCATAACGATGGATGATTTTTGTTCGTCAAAAGGTGATAAAATGTGAAGGAAATGTGTCAAAAAACAAGTCATAAAAACATTGTCAGTTCAACTAAAAGACCATGGACTTCTAGAGAGTGTTAGACATTGAGAAAACGAGGAGGAGGAGAAGGGAGTCAGGCGGCAGAAGGTGTTTAGCATGACCTCATCAGATAGTAGGGTGTGGTCACAGGGCCTACAACATCACCACAAAGAACACATAGATAGACAATACATGTATATGCATGCATGAAAGCCAGTAGGATGTGCTGGCTCACCTTAAAGAATGGGTTCGCATTTTTCAAGTCCAACTTAAATCAACACGGCCATGCCCATATGTACACAGAGAGAGTAAATGATTTATTTCTCCTGATGATACTGGCTGTAAAGTGATCTCTGCAAGTGATGGTGGGAAAAATCCACAGTCCATCATGCACACACACACGCACATGCAACAATGAACTGCAACGACGTATTGTATTCACATGTGTTTGTTTATTTAGGTCATGCCACGAATTTGCCTAAAATTTACATAACATTTTAATGGGAACATGCGTGGAACCTTATCCTCTTTTTCTGCAGCATCAAAACAAGCACAGGTTGTCATTTATTTGCCGAGCTCAGCCCCGTTCTTCCTCTCCCTCACTGTCCGTGTCTTCTACTTTCTGCCTCGTCTCATTTAACGTTTTCATTCATGTTTTCATTCCCTCTCTCATCCCACATCTCTCCCTCCAGTCCCGTTGGATGCTGTTCCCTCACACTAAACAGCAGTGATACCGATGCAATTGAATTTACGCCGAAAACAAAATCATATTCCCATTACAGCTGCAAGATGTACATAACTCCAGTGCATCGTTACTACACAGACCAGGAGAGACGTTCACAGCTGTAATTCTGCAAATATTAAAGTTCATCCTTTTTTCAAAAATCTGACAAATAGGAAAAAGAAAAGTAAATCTCAAAAACAACCAGTGCCTTATTGATCAATTCTTAAATACAAATAACTATAATAAACTATAATCAAAAGGTTGATATCAGCCTCATACAATAACATCAGTGTTACACACAGCAGCACAGACAGACATCCTCCATTGATGTGTATCGTAGGAAGCTATGTCTTGTTTGCAGTTATCAATCAGTGCTGTGGCCTATTTCATAGACGGGTCATGTGTTGATTGATCAGCTGGGAGGACAGGGAGGCGATGTGTGTGTGTGTGTGTGTGTGGGGGGGGGGGGTTGGGGGGGGCATTCAGCCTCAGCAGTGTCAGATCAATAAAACTCACAAACTGTTTTGTAGAGAATTAGTCGAGCTTAGTTTAGTTCAAACTTTTTTTTTTTTAATGTTTTTGTTAGCAAGTGTTAATTTGAGGGTAAAAGGTTTGTAAGAATTCAACATGAAAGCTCCTCACAGATTTGTCTCAGCCTTTTATGAGCAAATCCAATGAAACTAATTGATTTTGGAACATCATTAAAGCTGTAAAATCATGTCAATGAGGCTTATATCAGACAATCTGAGCTCTAAAATGATTTTTTTTTTCCAACTTATACACACTTTCACCAAACTCACCTCTGGACCGAGACGTGCCACAGTCTGTCTTGATATACACAGAAATCGACCATTACTGTATCAGTAACACTGCAGATGACAAATTACAGTAGTGGCATTCAAACAAGAACATCTTATTCACTCAGGTCACAGCTTTCTTTTATATACAGCATGTTGTTTAGTTTTAAATGAGCAACAATCAAGGTCCACGTCTCAATATATTCAAATGCAATGTGCAGTGTGAGGTATTTTCTCAAGCTGTGGTGCAAATATCACTTTTTCATATCCACATTTTGAAGGGAGGGGGCTTGTTGGATTATTCCAAAGCAACGCCTGGGCCGAAGTCACCTGTCATGTGGTGCGAGTGACATGAACGGTGAAGTTTCACAGCTCAGTTTAGAGTGTGATAAACCATCACTGCTGTCAATGCAAAAAATAAACAGTTTTATGAGTGAAGGGAGATAGATAGAAACGGTGCGTGTGTGTGTGTGTGTGTGTGTGTGTGTGTGTGTTCTTGACCTTGTGGGCACCAGTTTGAGTTTACTGTAAGACCTCAGTAATGAAGATGTGAAAGTGAAATGAGATTTTGTCCCTTCTTCAAAGGACTATATTTGATGGTTCAGACTTGGTTTCAGAGTTTCTGTTGGTCTTAGTTCAGTTTAAGTTTGTCTGGTTGAGGTTAGTCATGGAGTTATGACAGTTAATGTTACAGTTCACAACTAATACCAGTGCAGAGCCTCACACGTACAGTACAACCTGTTGTGTGTGTGTGTGTGTGTGTGTGTGTTTTGAACGTAGAGACTGATGAGGAGAAGGCAGAAAAAATCTATTCAGACTCTTCCTCCTCTTCGATTTTCACAACTACTCCCTTCCTCTCCCCTTATCCTCTGCTTCACCACCTCCTTCATCTTCCTTTCCAAACCTACTCTTCCATTTTTCTCCTCTTCTCCTCCAGCTCTTCATCTCCCTTCCTCTTCTCCTTGCTCCTTACATACTCTTTCATTATTATTATCCCTTTCTTCTCCACCAACCTCTGTTCCAACCATTTGCTTTTCGTCTTAACGGTTCTTCTCTTCTTCTTATACCTTTCCTTCATCTTCTCCTCCTCTTCTTCTCCTCCTTTATATTTTCGCTCTTCAGCTCTCTCGTCCTTCATCACCATCTTTCCATCAGAACATTTTCTCCTCCTCATTCTTCTCCTTTTGCTCCTCATCTCCCCTGTTCCACCTCTCTCTCCATCCTCCTTCTCTCATATCATCATTGCCATCATTTTTGTTTTCTTTATTATATCTTGTTCTGTATGTGTCACACACCCACACACACACACGCGTGTGCGCTTGGGTGACAAACTGAGGTGCAAACGTGCAGCGTTTTCAAATGTCCTCATTTATATGCTCACTGAGGCCGTTCTAATCCCTGATAAAGACAGGAGAAAGAAGAGCTTTTTAAGTTCCTTCACGCTATCTGCAAATTCAACAACTTCCACAGACAAACTCCTCTTTCTAATCACCTTTTGTTCCACCTTTTCATCAATTCACTTCCACTTGAGTCATCTGACACTCTACCAGTACCAATAATACAGCTGGAGGCCAGAGCTGAGGAATGAAATATTATTTCTGAAGTTAAAAGTTACTGCATTTAAGAGCTGAAAGAAACGCACAGGTTTGAAATGACTGAAGGTCCATGACATGAACCCTAAACTTGAAGTGACTCTGTCTCTAAAATCATTATTTATGTTCAGTTTTGACCGTAACTGATCTAAATGTTGTGCAAAATTTTGTTCCTAAGAACTGTGTGACTCCTACATCAACATTTGCTCTTACAAAAGATTTCCTGTTTTTTTCTGGATGACTCCTGAACGAAACTCTGAATAATTGAGAAAAACAAGAATTACTGTCACACGGTTCTATCACTTCACCAACCAGCCAAGTTGCAGGAAATATGGTCACAATCTCTGTTTCCTGAGTTACAGCATTGAATAATAGCGTGGGGTTTTTCCAGAGCATTATGATGTCACAGTGAAGTTGACCTTTGACCTTTTGGATATAAAATGTGATCAATTAATTTAATCCTTATAGACATTTGAGTTAAATTCTGTCATAATAACTGTATGCATTCGTGAGTAATGGCCAAAAAACACAGTGACCTTTGACCTCTGACAACCAAATTGTAATCAGTTCATTCTTGAGTCCAAGTGAATGTTTGTGCCAACTTTAAAGCAATTCCCTCAAGGCGTTACGGAGATATCACGTTCATGAGATATATGTACGGATATATAGACGGACAAACCTGCAAACATGATGCCTCCGGCCGTGGTGATCACCGGCTCGGAGGCATAAAAATACCCCACAACCTTTTACTGGAGCAGGGCTGTGCAGAGACCTTTAGAGGGACAGGTGCTCAGAGTTAAAACGGTCACATAGGCACATACACCAACATGTTTACAGCTTTTACACATGTTCAAACAGAATGTAACATGGAATCTTATCACAAACTGCATCATATTATATCCTACTTGTGTGAATAACTTATTAAATGTTTAAACTGCACAGAAACAAGTGAGTTAAAGTGAAATGACATAGTTACCTGCATCCAAAGTGCCAGCAGCAGCAACACCAGTAAATAGTCAGCACCATCAAGTGGGATTAACTCAATTAACTGCCATCTTACTTTAACGCTACTTGAAAGTAAAATTCTCTAAAACCATGGACAGAAATACAATTCACCCATGACATGCACAGATTTTTTTTTTTCCCTAGCAACAACTTGTTAGCTGGTGGCTAACAGCTGCTTGTACTATGAAAACTACAAATACGCATATCATGCATGCTCACTTTGTCATGCAGAATACACCACAACAACACAGACACAGACAGAGTGAAATAAAACGCTGTCTGTAGCATCCTGGGTCGCAGCTAGGGCGCGTCATGGATGACCTCAGGTGAAAGGTTGTCATGAGACATAAACTGACTTATGGCAGCCAAGTCATGTTATTTATCGCTAAATTATTGATAATTGTTTCTTGTTAAGGGGCACACACAGGAAACGAAACAAGAAATAAAATATGTCTTGACAAAAGAGCACTTTGGACATCAAGGAGCGAAGGGGCGAAGGGGCAGGTGCATGACCACCCTCAGCTCCCTTCTCTGCACATGTATGGTTTGGAGCCTCTGCAGTGAGCTGTAAGTGTACTCATGTTGCAAATCTTATTCAGCTGAGTGTCCATCAATTCAAGTTCAAAACATGAAAGATGACCATAACCGGGAGTCAGGTTGTCATGCACCAGCAGCGATGAAACATCCCACTGTGTCTATATTTACTCTAGCAAACTCTCTACCTTTAGGCCAAGCATTTTTCAAGCCTGCATGAGCAGAATTGCAGATCTTGGATCACCAGGCACGCCCCCCTGACTATCTCATTCTCAGCGACCTGGGAGATAAAAAACTGACTGCAGAACAGCTCCCTTCATGTGAGGTGCTGCTGTAAGAGCCGTTCTAAAAACCACATGATTCTCATAACCTTGATTTCCATTGTGAGAGACTGAAAGTGTTTTCTGTGAAAACTAGGACACAGGAGTGCATTTGCCCTCTTCCAAATCTAAACTGTGCAGAGAAAGTTGGTGCAGAGTCTGTTAGCAAGATCAGCCTGCATACTAACTACTAAATGTTATGCAGCAAAATAAAAATGCATGCAAAAAAACAAGATAGTGTTAATCTGGAGAAGGCTTTCATTTGAAATATTTTACTCTATAATAACCCCCGGTGTCCGCTTCCATCACATCACGCGTTTATGATAATGTGCAGCCTGTTTTGATAAAATTGGCCATGTCTGGTGTTTGAATATTAAGCCAGAAGACCTCTGCTCGACTTGACTTGACATCACCAGTGTGATTGTTATGAAAGTTAATTTCATTTTTTTTTTTCTGTGATACTCGCCATGTTTCTAAAACCAGGAAGTGTTACTGTTGGATTCTAGAGCTCCCATCGTTAACCTTGTCTGTAGCACCTTAGGCTACATACACACTAAAACAGAGTTTCAAATAACTTAAAACAGACACTTTTGAAAAAATTACTGGACCCGTTTCAGTTTGAAAACTCCGGGATGGAAAAGCAAAAATGGAGACCTTTAGAAATGACAATGTAGACACCCACGGTGGCTCTCTGATTGGGTCTTATCAGCCTTAACTACCAGTGGTGACTGCAACACGGACAGCGAATTACAAGCATTGCTGATGTAGTTGTCTTTAATGTTGTGCAGTTAAATTTTAAAATTAAACGCTACAACTGTCCTTGTTGTTCCTTGTTCGTAGTATTCCATTAAATCAATCAACTGCAGAGTAGAAAATCTGCTTCCTGTTTACACCTGCACGCACGTGCCCAGTGTACGTGAATGGTCATGTAATATGCGTTTTCAGGTGGGGTAGTATGGATGGAGATCGTGTGGACGTAGCCTTAGACTACTTAACCATCATGACTAGCTCTACCGTTAGTCTGGCATACCGACCTTTATTTGGATCAGGACAGCAGTAAAACATCAAAGTTAACATCTTGGACATGTCAGGATGGGATTCAAGCCGACACTTCCATTTGGAGACTAGAAATCCCATTATGCAGGAAGGAGCAACCTTGAGTCTTGCGCCTTAGATCGCTCGGCCATCCTGACTGGTCTTACTGGTATTGCCTAGTCCCCCAACAATGTATTTGCATTCACACAACACTAAGTATTTTGATCAGTACCTTTTATTTTCACTAAAACACAGTCCATGTGTTTTGGTGGGATTTGAACCCATGTCTCCACTGGGAAACCAAAGGCTCCTTTTCAGAAAGGATTATGAGTCTGATGTTGTTTACCATTTGGCCATCCCGAACAGTCCTGCCTTTAGATTAGTATACCAACCTTTTTTCCTTATGTTTTCTTTTCAGTAAAAGAAGTAAGCATGGGTCACATGTCAGGAGTGGGATTTGAGCTCCACCTGCTTTATTTAAAGACCTGAGGTTGAATTGTTCAATAAGGATTAACCTTGTGTTTGGTGCCTTAGAGCACTCAGCCGTCCCGGCTTCTGGTTCCTGCCCATTTCATATTGTATTTGTAGACAGTACAGAGTGAAGAGGGCATTGGAAAGTACCCGTTCTTTTCACTAAAAGACATTTGACATGTCAGGAGTGGGAAATCTCGCCTCCTTTTGGAGACCAGAAGACCCATTATTTAAGAAGGACTGACCTTCAGTCCAGCACCTTAGGCCACTCAACCTTCCTAACAGGCAGGTAACCTTGTATCTAGATTACACTGTATAATGTACAATGGTGAAACATAAAAAAGAAAATTTCTACTTCCATCTGCAGTTTTCACAAGTAAAAGCCAGATGATAGACTCAACCAAAACACATCACAAACAACCTCAGAGACAAAGAATTCTTGCAGTCTAGTGGCACTGACATAGTTGGCTGAGTCGCAGATGTGCAAGGTACGTCTAAGTTGATGAACAGTGAATGATGCATAAATAACAGATGTGCAAAATACAGCTAAATGTACCAATAGCCCGAAGAGCTTATATTAGGGTCCATGTGCAGACTGGTCTTTTATATCTGGGCTATGATCATGTATCATGAATATCCGACTAAAGACGCAGAGAGCTGCCTGATGTATGTAATTTAAGGCTAAAAGGTTGCTCTTAAGTGGCTGATTCTGGTGGAAACGTTTGCCCACTGCGATTTTACAACTCTAGAGACTCTAGAGATGAATGTAGTTTCTCAAAGTTAATCAAGAGGACTACAGTAAAAGCAAAGTTGAGGCAGGCCTAAAAGTGGTGATGGGAGTTAAGTTTGTAACTGGGTCAGGAGAGGCAGCTGTCAGGAGACCAGATTCCTCATGCACGGTCTAAGGCAGGGGTGCCCTTGAGGTTGGAGCCTTAGACCACTCGGCCATCCTGACACCCTTCAGCCTAAATTCCTCTTTATTTTATTATGTGCAGAAGCTTTTATGTATGTTGTAACTAATGCTCTGACTACAGGCAACTATATTGGTCATATTGTAAACACAGATGTGCACTAGTGAACGAGATTGAAACATGACTTGTTTCGTCACATTGACGTATTGTCAGTAACCTTGCTTTACATTGACCCTTTTGTTAGTTGGACATGATGGAAGATTCAACTCCAGGTGGGATTATTGATTATTCTGTTACATGCACATATGTTCACCCTGCTTTCTCTATATATTTATATCTATCTGCTCATTCCAGAAAAAAAAAACTGCAATGACTAGTGGAGGAATAAATAAATGAGCAAACAGATAAATGTGTCAGCAGTGCTCTAACCTCATGGCTTCATCAGGAGACCAGCAGCCCTGTTTTATGCAGATAGATTAACACTGACCCTGGTGCTGTAAATCAGAGGCTGTCTACACACATGGCATATACACTTGTTTTCACTTTTCAGATCCCCTCTGGCAGTTTTATTTCTTAAAAGGAATAATCAGGCCAGTGTGAGCGTGTCTGACACATGATTCTTCTCTTAATGAGTTATCTCAATCAATAATATAAAACTGATTCCTCCTATATATGCTCCTCTTCCTTCTCTAACGCACTAATTTGATCATTTCAGGATGCCAATCATGGCTGTATTAGGTGGTACAGTATACTGATATATACACGGTATTTTCATTTTCAGATGAAGGCAGGGAAAAGGCCTCGTGGTTGTCTTAGTCATATCAAGAAAATTGGCACATGGTCCTGCAGTATTTGCAAATCTATTCAGTAAATGTGTTTTCAATTATTTCAGTCTGGTCTCTGTCTTCTTACAGATCATAATAAAAATAATATTATTATCAAGTGGGGCTGGGGTTTTTGTTTTTACCTTAAAATTTGCCCAACAGCTGGGTACAAACATTTGGTGTTTGACTCTTAACTCTGCAGGACTCATCATCTCTGTTGGGGCTTATGGCATTTGCCTCTCAGCCAGAGGAATGTTTACATTCACCATAGTGATTAGACTACACAGTCACATCTGTCAGTCCACACACACACACACAAAACACACAAACAAACACACACCACCACCACTCCACTCCTGATACGTCATGTTTTCTCACATAACGTGTAGTAAATCAATTGTATGTGTGTTTATCGATCAACCCAGATCGGTCTGCTATGTTTAAACAATACAGATTGCACACACACACACACACACACACACACACACACACACACACATACAGATGTATGGATGAAACACAGACACTCAGATGAGTAAACACACAGAACAATACAGATGTGAACACACATTACATGTTTTCATTCAAATACACACACACACACACACACACACACACACACACACACACACACACACACACACACACACACACACACAACTAAGGCTTGTTAGATCATCCATGAATAAAACCTGCATTTGTCTGGCTATTTCTCTCACCCTCTCTCTCTCTCCTTCCATCTGCCACACACTGACACATAGGCTTAGCATGCATTGTGTTTAACCCAGTCATCCCAGTGTGTGTGAGTGTGTGCGAGCCCTGCATCCACTTACTTAACACACAGCAGGAAGAGAGACAGATGGAAACACACAGATAGAAACATGTATCCAGCTTTAAAGAGTTAGTGATAATGAGAAGAGGGAGAGATAAAATATTTACACTCACTCGTTACATCACACCCAGGAACAGTTAAATCCGCCATGAATAACTGTAATAACCCTACATCTTACTGTATTTATACATAATCTACACATGGTGCAATAGGACATACATAATAGCAGGTCAGAAACCTATGGATGACATCACAGAGGCTACGTCCCTCTTTATATACAGTCCATGGTCGTATGGTCCATAACCTACTTGTTGTCTGTGTATAATAGTTTGTCTAGCTGTAGGTCTATGTGTATCTTCTTGTACATTTTCCCTGAGCCTCTGCACAGTTGTGGTAAACTCATGCCGGTAATTTAATTTATTTTGTCTGATTAGGCCTCTTTTCAGGACTGAGCGTAGCAACTGTGGTCGACTCTGACTCTCCTGTTAGCTTAATTGCACCTCAGAGCAACACAAATTAAACCTTCATCATTCTTATTAGTAGCCAACTCTAGTCAATTTATGTAAATTCCCAGCACAGCTTCAGCCACTTTCAGCCTGAGTCTGATTAAGAAAAATAAACTGTGTGTGGGTTGGAAGAGGGGCTGGAAGTGACAATTATTTTCATTATTGATTCAATCAGCCTGATTTTACTTGACTTTTCAATGAATCCCTCAGTCAGAAAATTCAACTAAAAGTCCAAAACACAAAAGTAATCAGCACTAACTCAATCTATGCGGCCAGACATTGTTCAAAAGTAAAGATTTTTCTTTTGAAATTCAGGTGGAGACTTCAAAGGATACCAAATATATCAGACCCTACATTTGGGGACATGAGGGGTATGAATTCATATAGCTTCAATAAAAAGCTGGAACAAGAGCCGATACGTGAAGTGTGTGATCCTGTATGTCAGAATGGAATAAGATCTAATAAAGGGTGGGGGGGTCAGGGTGGGGGTGTTAAACATACTTGGCCTATAAAGTTGATTCTGATTCTGACATTCAGAGGAGAGAGAGGTGGATGAGAGAGTGTGTGTTGGTGGGCCATACAGTCAGCGACAGAGCGACAGTCACACAGAGAAGGAGAAAGAGAGAGAGAGAGAGAGAGAGAGAGAGAGGTAGAGACAGATAGACAGTGTGATACAGAGACGCTGCGTTCTGATTGGCTGAGAAGAGCCCTTGTATCTGAGTGGAAGGAATGTGAGCCAGGGAAAGAGAGAGAGAGAGAGAGAGAGAAAGAGAGAGAGAGAGTGTGTCGGCCAACACGTGCTGTTCCGTCACATGACTCAACACTCTCTCTCTCTCTCTTTCCATGATGGCTCACTCGGATCTCTCTCTCTCTCTCTATGCTGATGCTCTGGTGTTTTCCCTTTTCTCCTTCTCTCCGTTCTGCTCTTTCATCCACCTCTCTGCTCTCTTTCTCTTCTTGCTGTCTTTTCCTTTTCTTCCTCTCTCTCTGTCACACTCTCTCTTCCACTGATTTCTTTCTTTTATGTCTCCCTCCTTTCCCTCTGTTATCTCTTCAGCCCTTCTCTCTCGTCCTCTTTTTTGCCCTTCTTTCTCGCCTCCCCTCCCTTTCTTCTCAAGTGTCTGCTCTCTCTCCTTTCATCGCCACCCTTCACCGTCTCTCTTTCTCTGGTTTTTCAGGCTTTATCTGTAATTCAGATTCATTTGCGTTGTTTATAACGATGCATCCTACTGAACACATTATGGAAGAATAAATGTAAATCAAAGAAGTTCATTACTGAACATGCTTCTGTTGTATTACAGCTAATAGAGTACGTCCTCCAATCTCCAAATCTCTCTCTCACACATGCACATTTCAAAATTAAAATTTCTGTCCCTTGCCTTCCTCTCTTCTTCCCTTCTTCTCACCCTCCATCTTTTCTTCTTCCCTTTTCTTTTCTTGTCTGTCTTTCTCTCTGTTTCACCCCCTTCCCTCTCCCACTCTCTCTGTGTCACTCGTCCAGGTTCAGCTCCTCAGTATGGCTGGAAGTTGTGTTTGTTGAGCCTCTCCACAGTGACCCTGCAGAGGAACCACACACTCCCTGCTGCCAGCCCACTTACACACACACACACACACACACACACACACACACACACACACACTGCATTTTTCCTGCAATGACAGAAGAGGCCATCTTTATGATTCACATACTACAGGCTATAAAACATAAATTGTTTTCCAGCTCTGACTCACAGAAACAACCTTTAAACATTTCTACAGTAAGGGGACATTTCTTGATTTGCCTTTACTTTTAAAGGTCCCATATTTTATACTTTTCCCAGAGTTTTATTTTAAGTTTTGATATCCCTAAGAAGATGTATTTGTGGTTTTAACTACTAAAAACAATCTCAATGTAGTTTTACATCTCCTCTCTCAGGCCTCTCTCTGGAGCCTTAGTAACAACAGGTGAGCCAATCAGAAGAAAGCATCGGAGCCTCTCTTCTGATTGGCTGATTGTTTTCTGAGTGATCAAATAAAAATATACCAGATTCCAGCTAAAGACTAAAATAAATCAAATCGTGTAAGATTGGATGGTGGGCACAGGTTGGCGGGGCTTGGGGCATGGCTAAGGGATGATGACCTCTTTGTTGTGACATCACAAAGTTACAGAAGCCCTGACGGCTCGTTTTACGGCTCAGTTTCTGAATAAAGACTGTGTGCGTGTCTCTGTGGACTGAACGCTTTGATACTTTCACAGTATCAATATAGAATCTAGACCTGCTTCATAATCAAAGAACACTTTATACGTTATACAATATGGGACCTTTAAATCACTATACAAAATCTATGGTGTTATATTTAGCGCCTGATGGCACACTCATCCTGGTAAAGGTAGATGGACCCATGATCCAGAAAAGCTATTGCACTGGAGACCAGCGCTATCAGGGTTCAAAGCCAACAACAAACTTATTTCAAACCTATTTAACCATCCACATTCCTTGCTTTTCTTTGCAGTATGCGTGTCATACTCTTCCCTATATAATGTTGACATTACACATACAGTAAAACATAAAACTGTACTGCACAACTGTTCAGTCCAGTATACACACAACTCCATAAACAAGTAGGCTGAATGAGCTTGAGGTAAATCCTGGATCCCTGCTGTGTCTCTTTATGGATCTCCAGATGAAGAAATAACTTTTGCATAGCACTTTGTAAAAAGAAGTGATTCTATATAAGGTGTAGAGCAGGACAGGATCAAGGCATGTAGGGTGGGGGCCTTGGTTAGAGGTCACAACTTTATTTATAACATGACCGAGTACACAAATGCACTGCAGTATGGTGACCCTATGTCACAGGGCAGTGTCATTTTTAGCCTCCTGAAAAACAAGATGGCAGCATTAC